>NC_089208.1:0-37500 GCF_963930695.1 Labrus bergylta | reverse complement strand
AGAGAGAGAGAGAGAGAGAGAGAGAGAGCGAGAGAGAGCGAGAGGAGCTCAAGGTGCCAGTTTCCCCGGTAGTCTAAGCCTATAGCAGCATAACTAAGAGCTGGTCTACACCAGCACTAACTATAAGATTTATCAAAAAGGAAAGTTTTAAGTCTATTCTTAAAAATACAGACTGTGTCTGCCTCCCTGACCCCAACTGGAAGACGGTTCCAGAGGAGAGGAGCCCGATAACTGAAGGCTTTACCCCCCATAGTACACTTGGAGACTGTAGGTACCACCAGCAGCCCTGCTGGTGGTACCTACCCCTTAGATATATTACGAAGGTGAAAATAGGCTGTTCTTGAAATTTGCCTGATGTGAGAGCTAAAGGACATATCTTGATCAAATAGAACTCCTAGATTCCTAACAGTGGTGCTAGATGCAATGAGTAGAACCAATCAGACAATAGAAGGCGGGACATAATGATGGGTTAGTTTTGGATATGTGTGCTCAAACAGGTCGTTTGGAGATCTTCCCTTCATGACACCACAAAGGGCAGTAGCCCCTCCCCCAGGTGGGTGACACTCCCACAGCTAGGTGTTTGTTCTGCCCTCTGAGTCTGCCTTCTCACCGTAAACAATAGGACATGGAGCGAGAAAGACCGAGTACACCCAAGCCCTTCTAGAGAGGGGGTGTGGTCAGACACAGCTCATTTACATATTTAAAGGTACAGACACAGAAACAGCCTGTTCTGAGCAGGGCTGAAATAGAGGGGTTTATAGACATGATCAAATACAGGATCAGAGTGGATTTAGAACAAGAAACTTCACACACGTTTTGAGGAGCTCTGAGACTTCAGAAGAGAGTCACTGAAGAAGAGGAGAATATGTGACCTTTAAAGAGGGCATTCAAATAAAGTTTACGCAAATCAATACATTTTATTATTCAAATTTATTATATATAAACTTTCAGTTCCATCAAACAGAATGAAGTCAAACTCAAGACGTTGGTTGAGGATGAGTAAACGCTCCTGAGTGCAGGATGAGTCGTCACATTTTTCAAATGTTATGATGTAAACTTCCTCAGATGACGCCTTAAATAAACACTGAACAGGAACAATTATTGTCCTGAAGACTTTATTGGAAGGTCAGAAAGTCGTTTACGTGATTACACTTCAAACATAAGCGTGTTTGAACCTTCATGGCGTCCATCACAAAGCTGCTCAGTTCCTAAAAAACAGAAATGTCAGCTTAATATCAGCGTCAGCGAAAATGGCAGAGGGTCACTAAAGCTGATCTCGTTAATCTTGGCACCAATATTACACGTCAATCCACGTCTAAGCTCCGGAGATATTCAGTGTGATGTGACTAACTTCAACCCCCCTGATGGGGCGACTCCACCAGCAGGGGGTGAAATGTGTGTCTGTTTTATCCTGGCGATGTTTTAATCTTACTCTCTGCTGGTCTCTGCGCTTTGGTTTTAAAATACAAAAACACGTTCTTCATGTTGGATTGTGACAATCTCTATCATTCAGGGTTAGTTTTCAGCACATCTCCTCTCCTCTCCTCTCCTCTCCTCTCCTCTCTCCTCCTTTCATCTCCTCTCCTCGCCTCCTCCTCCTGACCTCCTCCTCTCTTAGCAGTGACAGTGAAACAGCAGCTATATTAAGCAGCGTTCAGGAGCGCTGACTGTTGCATTATTGTTCAGTGTGTAATAACAACTGTCGTCTGTGAGGACACGGCGGAGCGAGACAGTCACAATCCCTGCACGCCTGTCAGCTTCAGTCTTTACGGACAGCGCTGAGGAGGAGAGGAGCAGGTAAAGAGAAAGCAGAGCAGTGAAATGGACAGAAGGAGACGCAGGGATTAACTAAAACCATCTTTACAGATAAAGAGGAAGCTGAAAGAGTCCAGAGTTTATCTCCTGTTTGTCCAACAGATCAGATTAACTCTGAAAATAACCACATTCACACAGATTACTGACGGAGAAACATAATTACCTAAATGGGCTCCTAGTCGGCTTTCATTAGCGTGACGGATCCCAGTAGGACTCATTCCTGGTTTCGTACGCCAAGCTGCATTAACCAATCACGTATCAGCAGGCGTCAGTGTCCGTATGAAGAGCAAACGCAGCAGCAGTCTACTCTGATCAAACACTTATCTGCTGATGTGTCACTAAGATCATCAGCGTTAACATTTCCTGTCTTCCTCAAATGCATCAGAAACGATCGATCAGACGTCCAAACAAACATTTTGAAGTTGTTTTCTTCTCCTCGTGACAAAGACTCTAATCAGCATCATGATGTTATCTCAGA
The DNA here is from genome assembly GCF_963930695.1 of Labrus bergylta. Classification (NCBI taxonomy): domain Eukaryota; kingdom Metazoa; phylum Chordata; class Actinopteri; order Labriformes; family Labridae; genus Labrus; species Labrus bergylta. The sequence continues at coordinate 35,207 of NC_089208.1, read as the reverse complement.
GAGTAAATCACGAGAACATCTGTTTGTGTTTCAGACCTCTGCAGGGATCCAGAGAGACACCTCTGTGTGACTTATTATTTACTATTAAACTGACACTCACAGGAAACTGATGAACGCATGCTGCTCCTCGTTAAGCAGACATGTCTGGATCTCGCTTTGCATTCGACCTGAACACACGGTCGTATCTCAAAATCTTAACTGGACTTTAAACAATGCCGCTAATGGAGAAGGAATTGATGGGTTGACTAACGGTCAGCTGAACAAACGGTCAGCTGGACTAACGATCAGCTGGACTAAAGGTCAGATGGAATAACGGTCAGCTGGACTAACGATCAGCTGGACTGAAGGTCAGATGGACTAGCGGCCAGATGGATTTACGGTCAGCTGGACTAACGGTCAGATGGACTAACGGTCAGCTGGACTAACGATCAGATGGACTAGCCGTCAGATGGACTAGCGGCCAGATGGATTTACGGTCAGCTGGACTAACGGTCAGATGGACTAACGGTCAGCTGGACTAAAGGTCAGCTGGACTAGCCGTCAGATGGACTAACGGTCAGATGGACTAGCGGTCAGATGGATTAACGGTCAGCTGGACTAACGGTCAGCTGGACTAACGGTCAGATGGACTAACGGTCAGATGGATTAACGGTCACATGGACTAAAGGTCAGCTGGACTAACGGTCAGATGGACTAACGGTCAGATGGATTAACGGTCACATGGACTAAAGGTCAGCTGGACTAACGGTCAGCTGGACTAACGGTCAGATGGATTAACGGTCACATGGACTAAAGGTCAGCTGGACTAACGGTCAGCTGGACTAAAGGTCAGATGGACTAACGGTCAGATGGACTAACGGTCAGATGTACTAACGGTCAGATGGACTAGCGGTCAGATGGACTAACGGTCAGATGGACTAGCGGTCAGATGTACTAACGGTCAGATGGACTAAAGGTCAGATGAACTAACGGTCAGATGGACTAACGGTCAGATGTACTAACGGTCAGATGGACTAGCGGTCAGATGGACTAACGGTCAGATGGACTAGCGGTCAGATGTACTAACGGTCAGATGGACTAAAGGTCAGATGGACTAGCGGTCAGATGGACTAACGGTCAGATGGATTAACGGTCACATGGACTAAAGGTCAGCTGGACTAACGGTCAGATGGACTAAAGGTCAGCTGGACTAAAGGTCAGCTGGACTAACGGTCAGCTGAACTAAAGGTCAGATGGACTAACGGTCAGATGGACTAGCGGTCAGATGGACTAACGGTCAGATGGACTAGAGGTCAACTGGACTAACGGTCAGCTGGACTAGCGGTCAGCTGGACTAAAGGTCAGATGGACTAACGGTCAGATGGACTAAAGGTCAGCTGGACTAACGGTCAGCTGGACTAACGGTCAGCTGGACTAAAGGTCAGCTGGACTAACGGTCAGCTAGACTAACGGTCAGATGGACTAACGGTCAGATGGACTAACGGTCAACTGGACTAGCCGTCAGCTAGACTAACGGTCAGATGGACTAAAGGTCAGATGGACTAACGGTCAGATGGACTAACGGTCAGATGGATTAACGGTCACATGGACTAAAGGTCAGCTGGACTAACGGTCAGATGGACTAAAGGTCAGCTGGACTAAAGGTCAGCTGGACTAACGGTCAGCTGGACTAACGGTCAGATGGACTAACGGTCAGATGGACTAACGGTCAGATGGACTAGCCGTCAGCTGGACTAACGGTCAGATGGACTAAAGGTCAGATGGACTAACGGTCAGATGGACTAGCGGTCACATGGATTAACGGTCACATGGACTAACGGTCAGCTGGACTAACGGTCAGCTGGACTAAAGGTCAGATGGACTAACCGTCAGATGGATTAACGGTCAGATGGACTAACGGTCAGATGGACTAAAGGTCAGCTGGACTAACGGTCAGATGGACTAACGCTCAGCTGGACTAACGGTCAGCTGGACTAGCGGTCAGATGGACTAACGGTCAGATGGCCTAACGGTCAGCTGGACTAACGGTCAACTGGACTAACGGTCAGATGGACTAACCATCAGATGGACTAACGGTCAGATGGACTAACGGTCAGCTGGACTAACGGTCAGCTGGACTAGCGGTCAGCTGGACTAACGGTCAGATGGACTAACGGTCAGCTGGACTAGCGGTCAGATGGACTAAAGGTCAGATGGACTAACGGTCAGATGGATTAACGGTCAGATGGACTAACGGTCAGATGGATTAACGGTCAGCTGGACTAACGGTCAGATGGACTAACGGTCAGATGGACTAGCGGTCAGCTGGATTAACGGTCAACTGGACTAACGGTCAGATGGACTAACGGTCAGATGGACTAACAGTCAGATGGATTAATGGTCAGATGGACTAACGGTCAGCTGGACTAACGGTCAGATGGACTAACGGTCAGATGGATTAACGGTCACATGGACTAAAGGTCAGATGGACTAACAGTCAGATGGATTAATGGTCAGATGGACTAACGGTCAGCTGGACTAACAGTCAGATGGATTAACGGTCAACTGGACTAACGGTCAGATGGACTAACGGTCAGATGGACTAACAGTCAGATGGATTAATGGTCAGATGGACTAACGGTCAGATGGACTAGCGGTCAACTGGATTAACGGTCAACTGGACTAACGGTCAGATGGACTAACGGTCAGCTGGACTAACAGTCAGATGGATTAATGGTCAGATGGACTAACGGTCAGCTGGACTAACAGTCAGATGGATCAATGGTCAGATGGACTAACGGTCAGATGGACTAGCGGTCAGCTGGATTAACAGTCTGACTCCCGAACTGATGTTAGAAACATTGAATGTGTCAAACATTTGTTCTCTCGTCTGATCTACACCCACATGAAGTGAGTTCAAAATGAATCTGGAGGGTTAATAAAAATCAGTTATTCTCATTTGCTGATATAAAATCACCACACATGGATTTGGAGGCTAGGTGATTTTAAAATATCATCAGATATCGTCAGTGCAGGAACTTGAGGACAGGAACTTTTGGCCCTGCTTGCAGCTTTCGTGACTTCCTGTTGATGAATATTTCATGGTTACATTTGGAGAGAGGAGCTCTGAGGTCACAGGGAGCGGCTCGTAGATGTCACCTTGATGTTCGGACACAAATAGACGAGCAGCTTTTTATTGCTGGTGAGACGCAGGACCAAACACCTGCCGTTCCATGTGTCAGAACTTTACAGAAAGTTAACTCTGGCTCAGTTTCTGACACGCCACCACACTTGACAATTTAACGCCCACCTTCCCAGAAACCTCTGCCACATTTTCTACGCCTGTCCTCCTGCAAATGAGCGGAGGCGAGGATGAAATTTGGACGCCAGAGGACATTTGGTGGCTCTCCTGTCAACCCACCTCTCCTCTCTTCCTCTAACTCTTCTCCTCCTCCTCTTCCTCCTCCTCTCTTCCTCTATCTTCTCCTCTGTGTCCCCGAAGCAATCTGTAAAAAGATGATGGGCTGAAGTTATGTTTGTTTACAGGGCCTCATTATTGACTCCTCCTCCTCCTCCTCCTCCTCCTACTCTTCCTCTTCCTCCTCCTCCTCTTCCTCTTCCTCTTCCTCCTTCTCCTCCTCCTCTTCCTCTTCCTCTTCCTCTTCCTCTTCCTCTTCCTCTTCCTCCTCCTCCTCCTCCTCCTCCTCTTCCTCTTCCTCTTCCTCTTCCTCTTCCTCCTCCTCTTGTTTTTCACAGCTCTTGACCATGGAGACACTTTGAGGTAAACTTTTAAAGACTACAAGGAGGAATCATCACTCTGACACGGTCTTCCTGTGAGTGGATTGGCTTAATAATGGCTGCCAAATCCCCCTCCAGGGACCCCATCCCCCCACCACCTCCCCCCTCCCCCGACACACCCAAACAGAGGATTCACTGCATGAACTGAGTTCACCCTTCAAATTCCCCCCTTGAGTATCTTTAAAAAGTGAAAGCATTTTCTCCATGGGGCGATTTCATGCATATGTAAGAGTTTCAGTACGTGTCACTTCCTGAATGCAGTCGGGACCTATAAGCGCTCCTTTAATCTTTATTTCTTTAAAGATCCCAGATTAGTCTGATTTAAGCTTTCAAACACACCTCAGGACAGGAAGCAACCTCTCTCTCTCTTTAAATCAGTGGAGTTCAGTTTCAAAGTGTTTTGATTGAAAGCATCTGAACGGCGTCTCCTTAAGGGCAGGATGGTCATAATCCAGGCCTCTGATTGGCCTCTCCAGTTCAGATTAGACTAACATGTTTTGAAAGCTGCCGTCTCAAATGTTTGAAAGGATGAATAAAAGTTATTGAAAGGACGAGACAGAGACGATCTGACGCGAGGTCAATTCAATCAGGAGAGACGAGTGAATTAAGAAAACGATTATTTACAGAAAGACTAAAGCAGTAAACATCCACACTATGTCCTGCAGGGGGCGGGGCTTCTGGGGGCCATGAGCCCAGGAGGAGGGGCCTAGTTTAGGTTACATTTCTACTGACTCCGCCTTCAAATGTCTCATAAATCATGTAATATTTTCCTTATTTGTTTTGTTCAGAACAGTATCTTTATAATTATTTACAAACTTTAACATAATGTGAACATAAACAAACGTTTGACTTTGTAAATCAGTAAATGTTCAGTTTCAGACTGCATCATTAAACTGTGATTTCAATCCTTTCCATGTCCATAGACTTCTGTTGTTAAACAGTTCCTGTGACATTTTTACAGTATTGTTTATTTTCTCAAGTTTTACAGTTTTGTCTATTGAGCGTATACTAGTGTACCTCTTCTGTATGTGACACGGCCTCCTGCAATGTAAAATACAGAGTCCACCTCACTAAAATACGTCCTGATAGAACAGACTCAGTCATATGTTCCTGTCTTACCCCAAACTATCAGACTTCTGGGGTGCGATGTTTGAAACCATTAGTAGAGTATGAGGGTCTCTTTGGAGTTTCTTCTAATCTTAATCTGTCGAGATCCACTCATTGAATCATTGCATCCATCACTGCTAGGAGGCTCCTCATTCTTCACCTCCCACTCATGATGAAAGATCCATGAGGTGTTGCGCTGCATCACACTGGAGAAGATGAAATACTTTCTATAGGATATGGAAACCCTATCTGACATTTATTAACCCCCTCATTTATCAAATACACACACACTTGTGACTAAAACACGATAAACAGGGACAGGACCTAACCCTGGAGACCTGGGAAACAAAACATTTCCTCTCCATGTAGGAATGCATCCATTTGTTGAGATTTTGTCTTGGATAATATTTTGGTCTGACCTGAGAGTAATGCTACATGTGAAGACATTTTCAGGTTTATGTCTTGTGAAGAGAAAACACACTGATTTCATGTTTACCTGAATCCTGAAGCCCAGCTCACACTAACTTCTGCAGCAAACGGGCTTCTTTAACCTATTGATCACACACACAAACACCTCTTTGTCTTTGTAAAAACAATGTGCAAACAGCAGCAAAGTCTGAACAATAACATCAATAGCTGATTAAATCAAACGTCCAGGTAAACAAAGATCTTATAGATATAAGATATATATATAGAACAATACTCAATATAAACATGGATCCACGTCTCCAATGACGTCCTGGAGCAGTGATATTCATCATCCAGAGCTCCTCCTCTTCATCAGTCAAACATTACTCTGCTCACCTACACACCCTCCTCTTCCTCTTTGTGTGTTATTAGATTAGTCTCTGGCCCACATGAAGCCTCCAGCTCAGTTTCATTTTCCCTCCTCAGCAGCTTTCTGCGTCTCATTAAATCTCCCATCGTCACGGCATTGTTTCAGTTTCACTTTCCAGAGGAAGTTACATCTGCAGACAGACAGAACTTGAACCACACGACCGAAAGCTTTGTGCTCATTGAAACTCCATCATTGTGTATGAAATGTGAAATGTGTAGCAGCGTGTGTGCGTTCACTGTTACCATCATCAGTCCAACAGATGGAAATCAGGGAGTTAGCTAAATCTGGTACAAAGCCTCTCTTCTCTTCTGAGACTAATGTTTTTTGATTCAAATAAACTAAGAAAAACAATACAGATGATTTATTTATTAACTCTGTTTTTAAAAACACCTCCCAGCTGTGAGTATTTTCAGAGAGAAGTTTAAGGACAGATGTCTGAACAGCATTTATCTAAAGCTCGTGTTCTGACCCGAGCCTGATGAACATGAACACATTCCCCCAGTGTTGGCCTCTCTTCATTGGCTCCCTATTCATGCAAAAGCAGACTTTAAGGTGCTGCTGTTTACTTTTAGAATATTAAATGGTAGCGCACCATTGTATCTTCCTGAACCCCTATGTGCCTGCCCGAGCTCTGCGTTCTAAGGGTCTTCTGAGTGTCAGAAAGAAGATGGTTGGGGAGCAGGAACTGACACAGCCCTCACCCTCACACACAGTAGAGTTCATGTTCATGTATAGTAGAGTTCATGTTCATGTATAGTAGAGTTCATGTTCAGTAAAGTTCATGTTCATGTACAGTAGAGTTCATGTACAGTAGAGTTCATGTTCATGTTCAGTAGAGTTCATGTACAGTAGAGTTCATGTTCATGTACAGTAGAGTTCATGTTCATGTACAGTAGAGTGCATGTACAGTAGAGTTCATGTACAGTAGAGTTCATGTTCATGTTTAGTAGAGTTCATGTTCATGTACAGTAGAGTTCATGTTCATGTACAGTAGACTGCATGTACAGTAGAGTTCATGTACAGTAGAGTTCATGTTCATGTACAGTAAAGTTCATGTTCAGTAGACTGCATGTACAGTAGAGTTCATGTACAGTAGAGTTCATGTTCATGTACAGTAAAGTTCATGTTCAGTAGACTGCATGTACAGTAGAGTTCATGTACAGTAGAGTTCATTTACAATAGAGTTCATGTTCATGTACGGTAGAGGTCATGTTCATGTTCAGTAGAGTTCATGTACAGTAGAGTTCATGTTCATGTTCAGTAGAGTTCATGTACAGTAGAGTTCATTTACAGTAGAGTTCATATTCATGTACAGTAGAGTTCATGTTCATGTTCAGTACAGTGCATGTAGAGTAGAGTTCATGTGCAGTAGAGTTCATTTTCATGTACAGTAGAGGTCATTTACAGTAGAGTTCATATTCATGTACAGTAGAGTTCATGTTCATGTTCAGTACAGTGCATGTAGAGTAGAGTTCATGTATAGTAGAGTTCATGTTCATGTTCAGTAGAGTTCATGTTCATGTACAGTAGAGTTCATGTTCAGTAGAGTTCATGTTCAGTAGAGTTCATGTTCATGTACAGTAGAGTTCATGTTCAGTAGAGTTCATGTTCATGTTCAGTAGAGTTCATGTACAGTAGAGTTCATGCTCATGTACAGTAGAGTTCATCTTCATGTACAGTAGAGTTCATGATCATGTACAATAGAGTTCATGTTCATGTACAATAGAGTTCATGTTCATGTACAGTAGAGTTCATGTTCAGTAGAGTTCATGATCATGTACAGTAGAGTTCATGTTCATGTTCAGTAGAGTTCATGTTCATGTACAATAGAGTTCATGTTCATGTACAGTAGAGTTCATGTTCAGTAGAGTTCATGATCATGTACAGTAGAGTTCATGTACAGTAGAGTTCATGCTCATGTACAGTAGAGTTCATCTTCATGTACAGTAGAGTTCATGATCATGTACAATAGAGTTCATGTTCATGTACAGTAGAGTTCATGTTCATGTACAGTAGAGTTCATGATCATGTACAGTAGAGTTCATCTTCATGTACAGTAGAGTTCATGATCATGTACAATAGAGTTCATGTTCATGTACAGTAGAGTTCATGTTCATGTACAGTAGAGTTCATGATCATGTACAGTAGAGTTCATGTTCATGTACAGTAGAGTTCATGATCATGTACAGTAGAGTTCATCTTCATGTACAGTAGAGTTCATGATCATGTACAATAGAGTTCATGTTCATGTACAGTAGAGTTCATGTTCATGTAGAGTACAGTTCATGTACAGTACAGCTCATGTTCATGTACAGTAGAGTTCATGTTCCTTAGAGTTCATGTTCATATACAGTAGAGTTTATGTACAGTAGAGTTCAAGTTCATGTACAGTAGAGTTCATGTACAATAGAGTTCATGTTCATATACAGTAGAGTTTATGTACAGTAGAGTTCAAGTTCATTTACAGTAGAGTTCATGTAACGTAGATTTCATGCTCATGTTCATGTACAATAGAGTTCATGTTCATGTACAGTAGAGTTCATGTACAGTAGAGTTCATGTTCATGTACAGTAGAGTTCATGTACAGTAGAGTTCATGTACAGTAGAGTTCATGTTCATATACAGTAGAGTTCATGTACAGTAGAGTTCATGTTCATGTTCAGTAGAGTTCATGCTTATGTACATTAGAGTTCATGTTCATGTACAGTGGAGTTCTTGTTTATTTACAGTAGAGTTCATGTACACTAGAGTTCATGTTCATGTTCATGTACAGTAGAGTTCATGTTCATGTACAGTAGAGTTCATGTTCAGTAGAGTTCATTTTCATGTACAGTAGAGTTCATGTTCATGTACAGTAGAGTTCATGTACAGTAGAGTTCATGTTCATGTACAGTGGAGTTATAAATCCTCTCTTCTCCTGCAGGTCTCAAAATGTGTTGTAGGAAAAAAAAAGAAAAATTAAATTGGGGGAGATCTCCATACAAATCTGAGCTGTAACCATGGCAACAAGAATCAAAGATCATGAGTGGTTGTGCAGGCTATAATAACACACACACACACACACACACACACAGCGCATCCTGAATCCTGAGCAGGTTATAATGGCTGATTATTCCGTCGCTGTGTTGCATACTTGATTCTGATTGGCAGATTGTCCCTCCATAGATACACAGCTCCAATCACAGACTCTGGAGGACTGACTATGATCATATCTGCAGAAAGGAGTCCAGTTCAGGGACAGAGGATGAAGATGTAAACTCTGAACACTATGACAGAAATCTACATACTGAATTATTTGGAACATGTCGTAAACTTTAAATTTACACGGTGTGACCTTAATGATGTCATCGCACTGTGTGAGAGAATCTGTTATCATGTAGCATCCTGCACCAAGTCTAATAAGAGTCCACATTAGAGTAGAGTCCACCTTAGAGTAGAGTCCACCTTAGAGTCCACCTTAGAGTGCACCTTAAAACTCATCATAACTCAGTTGAGATGTTTATGAATCACTGATCAGATCGTGAGGAAACCAGAACGGAAAAACTTCACATTATGCAGCTTTTTACCCTCCATTAGCACACAGTGTGTGTGCGTGTGTGTGCGTGTGTGTGTGCGTGTGTGTGCGTGTGTGTGTGTGTGCGTGCGTGCGTGCGTGCGTGCGTGCGTGCGTGCGTGCGTTTGTGCGTGTGTGTGCGTGTGTGTGCGTGTGTGTGTGTGTGCGTGTGTGTGTGTGTGTGTGTGTGTGTGTATATATGTGTTTGTGCGTGTGTGTGTATGTGTGTGTGTGCTGCCAGGTGTCCAAATGTCCCTGTCAGCCAGCTGCCACTCAGGAGCAAAAACGACTGAACACTCAGAAATATTTACAGGAGCAGAGGAGGAGGAGCCGGAAGACAGGAGGTGTGTCACACACATATTTCCTAAAACTCTCAGCTTATTTTTAAGAAATGCATTCAATTTGACTAACATAACTGTTATTTGACATTCATAAATAAAAATGTTTTTTTCAGACTTACACAGCTCTCTCCTTCATCTCTAGCGGTCCATGTTCTGCCTGATAAATGTTCAGAGCATTCTGCAGGAAGTAGAGGTTCAGGCAGTCATGGCTCCTCTGGAAGCTCCAGACATTTATTCTGAACCTGTTGGAGTATGTGTTAGGAGGTGTTTCAGTTCTGACGATCCAGTATTCAGCTTGTGTAGTCATACTTTGAATGATCATTTTGTATAGGGAAACTATATATATGTTGGGCCTCAGCCATGTGTGCTGGACAAAGGACTCAGGCAATTCTAAAGCCTGACTAGAGTTATTTTGGAGGAAACTATACAAAGGAGTCTTAGTCCAGCACCCCCCAACAGCAACTAACAAATAGGTGTGAAAAGTGGGGGGGTGGGGGTGTCTGAATTCTCTATCCTCATAGGAGGAGGCCTGAGGTAAACTCACAGGCAGTTCCAGTCTTTAAAAGCAATCACTCCACTCACTTTCTTGCTCTTCAAGTGTGGTCTGCTACACCAGAGGACACACTTTTGATGATGGACTCCAGCATTCGAGGAGACAAAGCCTTTCCTCCTCTTGACTTACATAGGTTAAACTCCAGACCTGAGTTTGCTCAGTACAGGTAGCTCTTCACCTCATTTCGTTACTCTATACTTGTATATGTGTAATGACAATAAAGTTGAATCTCATCTCATCTCATCTCATCTCACATGCTGAATTCAAGCATCAGAGGATTCAGCTGACTACTTCCACGGCATATTTTTAGGAGTTTTGGGCGCAATCAGATGCTATCAGGTTCGAGCAAAAAGAAGAGTTTCTTTCCTTTGATTTTTCGTAAGACGTCATTGAACGCAACTGGACAGGAGCGCTGAAGGAAGCCCACTGATCCCTGAATCCACAAGGACACAAAGAACTCGGCTCCTACAACCTGAAGACCCTATAGAGCAGCGCTCTGGTCGAAGATCTGAATCCCACTACCCTCCTCCTACATCTGCCACGAAGGAAACCTGCCTGAATCTGTTGATTTAACATTCAACAGAGTGACGATCTAACCAACTTTGCAACGATCACCAGGAGTTACCCCAAGTAAGAGCTTTGGTCTGGGCAGAAATAGTTTCAGAAATAGTTATGTTTTCTTTTATACCCACTGATAATTATGCATCATTGTTGACGACACGTCACATTCTGTATATTATCTGTTGTAAGCATAGACTGTAAATATTACTGGACGAACCCTGACCCGTCTGTGACATAGGCAGAAAATGAGTCCAATCGACGGCCGCATCCATATTGGATTTACAGTCTCAACCTAACTTCGGATCAACCTAGCAACAGCAGTAAGGCGGGACCGGCGGGACTTAGCTCCGCCCATTCAGCTCGACGTTAGCAGTCCACTTGACAGCATAGCTAACAGCTAGGCTGCTATCATCAACTATTCCTGCTCGTCCTGAGAAAACTCTACAAACAGTAAGTTAACTTTTCTACAACACAGTTAAAACGAATTATATTCAACACAAATATTTAATTAAAGTCTTAAAACTACACTTTTTTAAATATACAATTATGTTTGAGTTATTTGTTAGAGAAGTTAGACTTTGTCAGTGTTAGCAGAGAAATACATCAACAAAGTTTTATCCATAAACTGTAAATAAATATGAGACATCCAGAAGAAATCAATATTACAAAGCATACAGTTCATGTTACTGTTCTGACAAAAAGAGGAATGTCTGTGTTTTATATTTACTGATGTCAACAGCGATGAGGTGAACATGACAATTGAAAAATAATGATTTAGTATTTATTATAAGATATTTGTTTTCTATTGAACCCCGTGAAGTCATGAAGTCTGTGGACAGTGTCAGCTTCACACCAAAAACTTTAAGTATTAGAAAAAATAGTATTTAAGACTGGTATCTATTATGATGAGTTGCAGCTACCTTGTTCAATATTATTCCTGCAGATGTGGCTCATAACAAAAACACAGCCTGAGCTGTCACATGTAGTTAACTGTACATTTTGTCTGAGGCATTAATTGAACACCTTTGTATTTCTCCTATAGACACAGTGTGGATTATTGGTGACTGGTCCATCGAGGTGCCCAGAGAGCTGCAGAGACAGAGGAAGAAACCTGAGCCTCAACAACATCTGCATTTGTTGGTTCTTCTGGGGTGGACTTCAGTTGCTTCTCTTCAACAGCTCGCTGTGAGGGAGGTCTCCCCCGGATGGCCTGAGTGATGTCACCCACAGGCTGAGAGCTGAGGCGGGTTTTAAGCCTTTTGACAAACCGTTACACCGCGCCCACCTGTCAAGCTGGTCAGCTACACGCCTTATTGTGAATAACTCTTATCCTTCATCAAAACATTCACCCCCCCCCCCCCTGTACAGTGTGTGTCCATCGAGACATGAGCTAATCACACCTATTTGTTTGTTTTGTACCAAGCTGTAAACATGTTAATCTCTGCTGTAAAAACAGACTTTTTTTAATGTTGTTTATCAGATTAAATAAATATTTCTATATAAATGCATTCTTTTATGTCTACTTATGAGTATACATTTCAGATTAATGCTCAACTCAATAGCTTAGGGAAGGAAGTCTACTTTTACACAACTTCTTACTCTTTTGATAAATACTAATGTAGTTCATTTCTGAAAGTGGGATGGAACAGAGTCATTGCAAAAATATGACCTTAAACACAGCCCCATTCTTAAATCAAGATACATGGAGAGTAAATAAGATCAATAACTGGTGAATAAAAACACAGTTAAAAATGATTTAGAAATGTAGTCTTCCCAGATCAATATCACATAATATCAACTTCTCCCATCTAAACTGGACAAAGGGTTTTAAAATGGGAAGAAAATAGTTTGATTGCAAGTTGTTTGGAGGAGATCTAGTTTTATTTGAACAGCATGAATACAGTCTTCCAAGGTGCAAACCCTCCTCCTCCTCCTGAAGCCTGTGGAGCTCCTTCATGTACTGCTGTCTTATCTGCTGGCCATCTTCTCTCAGCAGAACTTTGACTGTTGAAAAGTCATTCAGAAGAAGCTCGAGCATGTGACATGGATCCAGGAGAACATGGACTTTTAGTGAGGGGTCTTCAGGATGACAAAGAAAGAGAGAAAATATCAGTTATTCATTAAATCATTTTGTTTGTTCTCATCTATTTTTCTGTATTCATCTGTGTGTAAGAGCACATTTATAAATTCAACAGTGTACTACCCAGACAACACAGGTCCAGTATTCAGATAATCAACATCTATTCAAAGTTAAGAAGATAAACATTATTGTAATCATCATCTCTCACTCACACAATGATATTCCACATCAAATGGTCTCAGATTTTGTGAGGAAAAATTAAGCAATTTATTGTGGATAGTACTTCATCTTAACATGAAACAAATATAATCTGAATTATTTAAATCATTAACAGGTCCCAACTCTCTGTGCTTTAGTACAGAACATACAGTAACTCATTTATTATTAACATGAGCTCAGTACATGGCTGTATTCTTCAAACTATTTCTTATACTTTATATCTATGTGCTTTAAATCTTATTTTCATTCCATATGTTATTTATATTTTATATTTCTACTGCTATATTCTGTGTATGAGTTCAGTGAAAATTAATATGGTTATTAATATAGTTCTTAATGGTTACAGATGCTCTTACAAAGTGAAGTTTTTTAAAGTTGTTAACAGTTTGCTCAAATCTTAAGACAGCACATTAGGTTCAGTTCAGTTTATGTTACTGACGGATAATTACTACACACAGTTTGTTTTTTAATGTCCACATTTACGTGGAGTATAACATTCATCATAACATCAGATAACCACCGAGGTGAACCTTTAGCTTCTAACATCACACAAACTCATTATTTTCAACAACAACATCTTAACAACAAACATTTCTAAACCATTGACCGTAAATAATGTAAATAATGAGCTACACAGTTAGCCGACTGGTTTACAAGCTAATGCTAAACAAGCTAGGTCCGTAAATATAAACACATGAGTAAGCAGTAAATATAACACTACTATATCACTTACCGAAAACAACTGAAGCATCAACTTGTTGGATGGTCTGTTAACCGCACAGCAAGCCGTGTATGTTGTCAGATATGTGTTAAAAAACTCTCCAAACGAAGTAAGAAAGAGGAGAAATCAGACGGATCAAGCTGTTAGCCTCCTGACCTGCTGACCTGACAGACAGATGCAGCGCGCACAGCTGTCAATCAAATCTGACACAACCAAATATGGGCATAGTCGTTTTCCTTAATAGAATAAAATCCGATGAGTTATAAAAAAATTCACCCCCCCCACAGTGTGAGGAGAAGGGGCCGTCAACTTCTCAGATACATCTCGTTTTTTGAACCAGGCTGTAAACATGTTGATTCCTGTGGTAAAAACGGGCTTTTTTGGCTGTGGGCTTATGGCACTTCCGGCGCTTCTGCAGCCAGCCTCAAGCGGAACCTCGAGGAACTGCAGTTTTTTGTACTTCCGCATAGGCTTCATTTTTCGAGACCGGAGGTTGCCCCTTGGTTGTAAGCTGCTGCATTTGTTTTATTGTAATGAACTGCTGTGTTCGTCTATGTGTTTAATGCTATGCTAGTTTACCTTCAGTCAACGGCTTTCTCAAACAGAAAGACCAGTGTACCCGCCGTTGAATCAAAGTCCGGCCACTGGCTTTCTGGTGTTTAAGTAACAGTTACTGAACTCAGCTCAGAGAGCTCAAACTATTTCAAAAGGCAGCTATAAAAGGTGATATTTTGGTTATTTCTCCCAGGTTTCAGGGTGGTGCCCCCAAGTTGATTGAACATAGTTTAATGATATTGTTATTTATATTAATAAATAATTAAATATAATTATTAATAAATAATTATAATAAACAAATGGTGCCCTGTGTAAGGCCTTCAATAAAACCAGCTTTATTGCACTGTTAATGCACAGTAATCCAAATTTTTAATCCTGAAAGAGATTTTTCTTGAGGAAAAATTATCTTTTCTTTTGAAGATTTACTTTTCTTGCTTGTTGTTTTTTCAAAGCAGACAGCAAGCTGTGGTTTAGTTTGTTTCATGTGTTGTTGAACATAATGATGCAACCAAGGAAACTTTCTCAATGAACTAGTTTGTTGCTTTAATTCATAGTTTTATCCTGAAGAAATTCTTCTAAAGAAAGGTATTTGTTTATTTATCTTAATAATAATATAATTATTAAAGAATATAACCAAAGGTGACTAGATAGAACCCCAACAATACATATGGTTTATTTAACAGTGACTATGATATCGGAAATATTATGGGTTAAACTACATATATTTATCTTAATAGTACAGAGTATATCCTGTTGCATAGCTTGTGTGTGTTGTATTTATGAAAATCAGCGGTTCACACATCATTTGAACTCCATTTGAATTTCCCTCGGGATCAATAAAGTATCTAGCTATCTATTTATCAAGCAAGAGGACCTGCAGGTATGTAGATAAAACTGACAAGAGACCTTTTTTATTATTAGCTAGGTGATATTGATAACTGTGTGGTTATTTTACCTTTATTGTGTAAATAAAATAACAGGTACAACAGAAGGCTGTAAATGGAGCGCTAGTTTTCCCTTATTGTTGATCACAAACATGTTAAACTTGACCAAATAGTAAAACAAATCAAAGACAATTATAGTGTGAGGATGGCTGCCTGGTTAATAAATAGATGCAAAGCAGAAAGTGGTAAAGTTACATATTATTTTATTGTGGTTAGCTAAGCTTATTTCAGTTGGCTAGCTATGCTATTGAGAAACAGGCTTCCATTACACATTAACAGACTAAACCAAAATGATGGAGAAAAAAGGCAGGTCTGATAGAGGAGTTGAGGCCTCCATTGTCAGGTGGACACGCCCACAGCATCCCAGAAGAGAGAGAACAGCTACATTTTCCGTGATTTTGAAGCTTAAGGGAGAGAGAGAGAGAGAGAGACAGAGAGAGAGAGTGAGGGAGGGAGAGAGACAGAGAGAGACAGAGAGAGAGAGTGAGGGAGGGAGAGAGAGAGAGAGAGACAGAGAGAGAGAGAGAGAGAGAGAGAGAGAAGGGGAGAGGGAGAGACAGAGAGAGAGAGGGGAGAGGGAGAGAGAGAGGGGAGAGAGAGAGGGAGAGAGAGGGAGAGAGAGGGAGAGAGAGGGGAGAGGGAGAGAGAGGGGGAGAGAGACAGAGAGAGAGAGGGGAGAGGGAGAGAGACAGAGAGAGAGAGAGAGAGAAGGGGAGAGGGAGAGACAGAGAGAGAGAGGGGAGAGGGAGAGAGACAGAGAGAGAGAGAGAGAGAAGGGGAGAGGGAGAGACAGAGAGAGAGAGGGGAGAGGGAGAGAGAGAGGGGAGAGACAGAGGGAGAGAGAGGGAGAGAGAGGGGAGAGGGAGAGAGAGAGGGGAGAGAGAGAGGGAGAGAGAGGGAGAGAGAGGGGAGAGGGAGAGAGACAGAGAGAGAGAGGGGAGAGGGAGAGAGAGAGGGGAGAGAGAGAGGGAGAGAGAGAGATGTGTCAGACTGTCAAATGGAAATGAAAGTGTGGGATCAGCCTGAGGACTCTTGCTGTCACTCAGCAGTGATGTATTGAAAGCTGTGAGGATTAGATTACACTGAAGAGCTGGAAGGAAGATAAAACAATAACATGATCTCAATTAACTCGCCCCCCTCTCTCTCCTCTCTCTCTCTCTCCTCTCTCTCTGTCTCTCTCTCTCTCTCCCTCTCTCTCTCTCCTCTCTGTCTCTCTCTCTCTCTCCCTCTCTCTCTCTCTCTCTCCCTCCCTCACTCTCTCGCTCTCTCTCTCCTCTCTCTCTCTGTCCTCAAGATCAGGATCAGGTGCAGGATCAGGATCTGGATCAGGATCTGGATCAGGATCATGCACAGAGGAAGCTCCGCCCCTCTGCAGCTGGTGCAGGATCAGGTCAGTGGATTTCTCCTGGAAGTGAAAACAGAAAATATTTGGCTGTTTCAAAACTCTGAATTAAAGAATGAGAAATTCATGAGTGGTTGATTAAGAGAGCGTGTTCCCCGCTCTTAAAGAGCGAGTGGTTTTCTGAGTGCTGTTCAGTCTGTTCACTTCAAACCTGATTCACAAGCTGTTCTTGGACCACAGCGCAGGACTCCTTCATCAGACAGAGCCTCTGTGTGGTTTACATGAAAATCCACTTCCTGTCTTCTCTCGCCTGAGGAGCGGCACTTACACCATATGACAGTGAATTTCTCCAGAGCTTTGGGTCTGATTCAGCCTGAGGGAGAGTTTCACTGAGACAGCACAGAACATGTTAGCATCACAACACGCAACAGGCGCCGTCTGTCAGATGGCCGCGAGCTGAATCACTGCGGAGGGCTGATTTAAAAAAGGGTAGACTCTAAGATAATTTTCATTCGCGTCCATGATTTCCTTCTCTGATCTGACAAACACAGATGGACTCTATGTGACGGGTCCTGCAGCCGTTGCTGGACTCGGAGTTCAAACCAGCTGCAGTTTGTTCCACAAAGTGAAATACACCTGAAACAATCAGAACACCTGGTTTCAACTCCTCTTATTGTTCTTTTTTAAACATGAAGTCACTTAAAGGCAAAGCTTCTTCTGTGTGTGGGTCATTCAGCTGTTTGAACACCAGCTGATTGTCACATGACAGTCTAATATGATGACATCATTTCCTGAATCCCACAGAGCTCGTAAAGACTCTTTATGGGTAATTAGCGAGCTGACTCCCACTGAGAGTCTTTAAAGTATTATTAAGGTTTGCTCCTTCATGTCTTTCTGTGTTAAAGCGTGTGAATGAATCATGTTTTCAGGTCTCTGTTTACCTTCAGGTGTGTATGAGTGTGTCACTTTGTGAGCTGTGTGTGTGTTTAACATCCGCTGCTCCTTAATGTTTGATAGGTGGGGAGAGGCGGGCCCAGTCTCATGTATATTTAAAAGAAAAGTTACCCAGGCGTTCTCTGAGCTTTGTTGTGCCTTTCAGTTGCCCTACTTTCAACTTTGCTACAGCAGCAGAGTCAAACGTCAAACCAGCGGCTGCTGTAAACAACACTTTCACACCTTTTGCATCATAAAAAGCGTTAAAATATACAGTTTATATTCAGTACATTTAAAAATGACCTTCAAGACAAAATTCACATTTGAAGAGTTTTTTTTACAAGTACCCACACACAAGTCCAAAGAGGAAACATTACGGCATGAATTCAACCCCTGAAGCACCTGCAGTTCCTCCAGTGTCCACTAGAGTCTGTCTCCTGCAGTGAGTCAGTCCTCATAGAGCTCCATGTTAAAATGTCCAACTTTACAGCTGCAGTTCCTCCAGTGTCCACTAGAGTCTGTCTCCTGCAGTGAGTCAGTCCTCATAGAGCTCCATGTTAAAATGTCCAACTTTACAGCTGCAGTTCCTCCAGTGTCCACTAGAGTCTGTCTCCTGCAGTGAGTCAGTCCTCATAGAGCTCCATGTTAAAATGTCTAACTTTACAGCTGCAGTTCCTCCAGTGTCCACTAGAGTCTGTCTCCTGCAGTGAGTCAGTCGCCATAGAGCCCCATGTTAAAATGTCCAACTTTACAGCTGCAGTTCCTCCAGTGTCCACTAGAGTCTGTCTCCTGCAGTGAGTCAGTCCTCATAGAGCTCTATGTTAAAATGTCTAACTTTACAGCTGCAGTTCCTCCAGTGTCCACTAGAGTCTGTCTCCTGCAGTGAGTCAGTCCTCATAGAGCTCCATGTTAAAATGTCTAACTTTACAGCTGCAGTTCCTCCAGTGTCCACTAGAGTCTGTCTCCTGCAGTGAGTCAGTCCTCATAGAGCTCTATGTTAAAATGTCTAACTTTACAGCTGCAGTTCCTCCAGTGTCCACTAGAGTCTGTCTCCTGCAGTGAGTCAGTCCTCATAGAGCTCTATGTTAAAATGTCTAACTTTACAGCTGCAGTTCCTCCAGTGTCCACTAGAGTCTGTCTCCTGCAGTGAGTCAGTCCTCATAGAGCTCTATGTTAAAATGTCTAACTTTACAGCTGCAGTTCCTCCAGTGTCCACTAGAGTCTGTCTCCTGCAGTGAGTCAGTCCTCATAGAGCTCCATGTTAAAATGTCTAACTTTACAGCTGCAGTTCCTCCAGTGTCCACTAGAGTCTGTCTCCTGCAGTGAGTCAGTCCTCATAGAGCTCTATGTTAAAATGTCTAACTTTACAGCTGCAGTTCCTCCAGTGTCCACTAGAGTCTGTCTCCTGCAGTGAGTCAGTCCTCATAGAGCTCCATGTTAAAATAAACATGATTAAAAATAATAAAAATATGGTCTAAAAACAGTTTGGGTCTCTAGAGCTCATTTCTCTCTTCACCTGTACGGGCTGAATGTTTATAAATAACATGTTTACATTATATTTAGGTTTAGAGGGATCAGGGGTGACAATAGGCCGTTACGGTCCGGTACTGTGTTCCACTAAAAGATTTGTTGGCGGTTCGCAGTACTCGAAAGAGCGGAGAGCAGCTGCCTGCCGAAACCCACATTTAAAACCAGTAACGTCGCACTTCCACCATAAAACACATCTGCTAAGGTTTTGTCTTCTATGAAACATCTCTTTGTCTTCTCACTCGTTCTGCGTTCGCCTCGTGCTAGACGGAGACCTGACGGCTCGCTGCAGCTGACTGATATCCAGCGCTTTGGGCTTTTGGCAGGCAGACCTTTGTTGTAAAATCTCCCTATTAAAATATGTTGCAGAATAAGTTGTGAAGGTTGATAATATTCTGTGTTGTCCCAACAACCCACACAGCGGCGTGGCGAGCTGAATGAAAAGTGGCGAGCAGGGATTGTGCTGCTGCAGTTTCAACTCTACACAGCCGCGCCTTTCATTTGGGTTAGGGTCCATTTCATTTATTGTTCAGGGACGCACAGTCTTTATTAATATCACTGGCAATAATTTTAAACTACTTTGAACCCTGTGTAGTATAAGATGGTGGGGCCTGTTTGAGTGACAGGTGGGAGCTGGGCCGTGTTTGTGCTTTTGGAGCCTGGACATTAAACAATATTTAATGTACGTGTTAGCAACAATTAGCAGCTAATCTGTGTGGACTGTTAGCTCACTCTCTGTTTGTTTAGCCGCTCTATTCAGGAGACAACAGGCAGCCATCGTTTTTCATAAACCTTTCTTCTTCTTCTCTCTGTCTAAACATTTCAGTTAGTACAGTATGTAAACCACGTGGGAGTCTTTCTGAGAAGTGCTGTCGGGGTTGTGAACATGTTTTCACTTGGACTCGGGGGGGGGGGGGGGGAAGAAGTCGACTGCAGCGTGTTGAGGAGGAAACTCGGGAATCAGCAGGAATCTGAGCTTCAGATGTGAAGTGAGCACTGTGTCAGACATCCATAATGCAGAAACACAAGCCCCCCCCACACACACACACACACACACACACACACACACACACACACACACCTGTATATAATCGTTGTATATAAGCACCTTTTGAAGCTGGTACAGACTTATTTATGAGAATTTTTCTAACGTGCATGTTCACTCTCTCCTCAATAATGTGGATATACATAATTCAACTGTGTGTGTGTGTGTGTGTGTGTGTGTGTACAGCTACACGCAATTGTTACTTTACTGTTAATAACCTTGTGCCAGTTTTTTACCCCGAGTGTAAATTATGCAAACACACCCAAATCCATGCTAATGTGTTTTAATGCATACAAGTGTGTGTGTGTGTGTGTGTGTGTGTGTGTGTGTGTGTGTGTGTGTGTGTGTGTGTGTGTGTGTGCTGTGAGTAAACGGACGGTTTGATCTGTATAAAACTGTGATGGTTTATTGATCAGCGGTATAAATTATGGACGCCGTGTTTAAAGATTTACCGCTGGGACTGAAGTGATCAAATATTAAAGTGACAAACAAAAACGAACAATATGAGTCGTTTTAATTCGATTGTTTCTGCTGCAGGTAGTCTGTATACACAAACAGCTTTCTGTACAGGTACGTTCTGCAGGTAGTCTATACACAAACAGCTTTCTGTACAGGTACGTTCTGTAGGTAGTCTGTATACACAAACAGCTTTCTGTACAGGTACGTTCTGCAGGTAGTCTGTATACACAAACAGCTTTCTGTACAGGTACGTTCTGCAAGTAGTCTATACACAAACAGCTTTCTGTACAGGTACGTTCTGCAGGTAGTCTATACACAAACAGCTTTCTGTACAGGTACGTTCTGCAGGTAGTCTGTATACACAAACAGCTTTCTGTACAGGTACGTTCTGCAGGTAGTCTATACACAAACAGCTTTCTGTACAGGTACGTTCTGCAGGTAGTCTATACACAAACAGCTTTCTGTACAGGTACGTTCTGCAGGTAGTCTATACACAAACAGCTTTCTGTACAGGTACGTTCTGCAGGTAGTCTGTATACACAAACAGCTTTCTGTACAGGTACGTTCTGCAGGTAGTCCATACACAAACAGCTTTCTGCACAGGTACGTTCTGCAGGTAGTCTATACACAAACAGTTGTCTGTACAGGTACGTTCTGCAGGTAGTCTATACACAAACAGCTGTCTGTACAGGTACGTTCTGCAGGTAGTTTATACACAAACAGCTGTCTGCACACGTACGTTCTGCAGGTAGTTTATACACAAACAGCTGTCTGTACAGGTACGTTCTGCAGGTAGTCTATACACAAACAGCTTTCTGTACAGGTACGTTCTGCAGGTAGTCTATACACAAACAGCTGTCTGTACAGGTACGTTCTGCAGGCAGTCTATACACAAACAGCTTTCTGTACAGGTACGTTCTGCAGGTAGTTTATACACAAACAGCTGTCTGTACAGGTACGTTCTGCAGGTAGTCTATACACAAACAGCTTTCTGTACAGGTACGTTCTGCAGGTAGTCTATACACAAACAGCTGTCTGTACAGGTACGTTCTGCAGGTAGTTTATACACAAACAGCTGTCTGTACAGGTACGTTCTGCAGGTAGTCCATACACAAACAGCTTTCTGTACAGGTACGTTCTGCAGGTAGTCTGTATACACAAACAGCTGTCTGTACAGGTACGTTCTGCAGGTAGTTTATACACAAACAGCTGTCTGTACAGGTACGTTCTGCAGGTAGTCTATACACAAACAGCTGTCTGTACAGGTACGTTCTGCAGGTAGTCTATACACAAACAGCTGTCTGTACAGGTACGTTCTGCAGGTAGTCTATACACAAACAGCTGTCTGTACAGGTACGTTCTGCAGGTAGTCTATACACAAATAGCTGTCTGCACAGGTACGTTCTGCAGGTAGTTTATACGCAAACAGCTGTCTGTACAGGTACGTTCTGCAGGTAGTCTATACACAAATAGCTGTCTGCACAGGTACGTTCTGCAGGTAGTCTATACACAAATAGCTGTCTGTACAGGTACGTTCTGCAGGTAGTCTGTATACACAAACAGCTGTCTGTACAGGTACGTTCTGCAGGTAGTCTTTACACAAACAGTTGTCTGTACAGGTACGTTCTGCAGGTAGTCTATACACAAACAGCTGTCTGTACAGGTACGTTCTGCAGGTAGTCTATACACAAACAGCTGTCTGTACAGGTACGTTCTGCAGGTAGTCTATACACAAACAGCTGTCTGTACAGGTACGTTCTGCAGGTAGTCTATACACAAACAGTTGTCTGTACAGGTACGTTCTGCAGGTAGTCTATACACAAACAGTTGTCTGTACAGGTACGTTCTGCAGGTAGTCTATACACAAACAGTTGTCTGTACAGGTACGTTCTGCAGGTAGTCTATACACAAACAGTTGTCTGTACAGGTACGTTCTGCAGGTAGTCTATACACAAACAGTTGTCTGTACAGGTACGTTCTGCAGGTAGTCTATACACAAATAGCTGTCTGCACAGGTACGTTCTGCAGGTAGTCTTTACACAAACAGTTGTCTGTACAGGTACGTTCTGCAGGTAGTCTATACACAAATAGCTGTCTGCACAGGTACGTTCTGCAGGTAGTCTATACACAAACAGTTGTCTGTACAGGTACGTTCTGCAGGTAGTCTATACACAAACAGCTGTCTGTACAGGTACGTTCTGCAGGTAGTCTATACACAAAAAGCTGTCTCCACAGGTATGTTCTGCAGGTAGTCTATACACAAATAGCTGTCTGCACAGGTACGTTCTGCAGGTAGTCTATACACAAACAGCTGTCTGTACAGGTACGTTCTGCAGGTAGTCTATACACAAACAGCTGTCTGTACAGGTACGTTCTGCAGGTAGTCTATACACAAACAGCTGTCTGTACAGGTACGTTCTGCAGGTAGTCTATACACAAACAGCTGTCTGTACAGGTACGTTCTGCAGGTAGTCTATACACAAACAGCTGTCTGCACAGGTACGTTCTGCAGGTAGTCTATACACAAATAGCTGTCTGCACAGGTACGTTCTGCAGGTAGTCTGTATACACAAATAGCTGTCTCCACAGGTACGTTCTGCAGGTAGTCTGTGTACACAAACAGCTTTCTGCACAGGTACGTTCTGCAGGTAGTCTGTGTACACAAACAGCTGTCTCCACAGGTACGTTCTGCAGGTAGTCTGTATACACAAATAGCTGTCTCCACAGGTACGTTCTGCAGGTAGTCTGTGTACACAAACAGCTTTCTGCACAGGTACATTTTGCAGGTAGTCTATACACAAACAGCTTTCTGCACAGGTACGTTCTGCAGGTAGTCAGCTACGCTGTGTTGCTAAACTAAGATGGTGAACATGCTCCTCATCAGCACGTTGATATTCAGATCTAACCTGCTGATGTTTGCGTTTATTTAATGTGCACCTCGCCTCTAATAAAACTGCTGACTCAGTGAAGGTGAGACAGGTGTGACATTACTGACGACCTTCTGTGATGATGTCACTCTGACTGAGAGCTGATTTAACAAGCCCTGTGGAGCTTTAACCCAGCCGTTATTATGACACTTTGTCTACCTGTCACCTGTGTGTGAGTGTGTGTGTGTGTGTGTGTGTGTGTGTGTGTGTGTCTCAGCAGGTGAAGCGAACCAATTACAGCCGCCCCGGCCCTCGCCTGCGCCTGTCTCAGCTGTTTTGGGGGGAATTTGCAGTGAAAGCAGCCGTAAATGGGGGCACGACTCTTCAGAAGTGTTTCTGCTGATTTCAGCATCTGGGCTCTAAACAAACCGTGTATCCCCTCCTCCAGCAGGTTTCCTCACACACATTCTCTCCCTCTATAGAAATGTGGACGTGTGTGTTTATTCCATTGCTGAATACCAACCAGATAATCTCATCTGATGTTCCTCTTTCTCCCTTCATGTTCAAATGATCCTCACTCTGTGTCCTGAAAGAGTCTGATCACACAATGAAGTCTGGTGTTTGATCTGTGAGAGAGTTCACACATGAGGACAGATGATGATCGATGTTGTGTGTTGAGATCAACGATGTGACCTCAACACACATGAGACGACAGAAGAAACAAACATGGAGGACGACGGGCAAGAAGGACTGCAGTTTTACTGAAAGCTCACAAAGAAATAAATTAAACTTCTGTTACAGAGCGAGCTGGAGGAGACTTCCTTCTTCAGTCAGCTCGCTCCTGATTGGCTATCGTCTGGTCACGTGACAATCCACAGAGAGCGTGCTTGAAGAGGCACTGCTTGTCAACAGGCAGGGGAGGCAACTGCTTTGGCCCCAGAGTGCAGAAAAAAAATAACCACGGCCGTGATTCAAATGTGCAAGTTTGCAGGGACAGTAGAAAACCCCCTAAGGGGGCCCCATGTGACAGCACAAACTCGTGTTGCAACGTTAAACGTCGTTCCTGACATAAATGAAGCCGATGCTGAAGTGTAACATCCTGCAGTTCCTGGAGTGTCCACTAGAGGCTGGCTGCAGAAACACAGGAAGTCACATACACACCCATTCTAAAAAGCCTGTTTTTACAGCAGAGATGAACATGTTTACAGCCTGGTTCAAAAAACCAAATAGGTGTGATTAGCAGGGGAGAGAGGGAGGTGGGGGAGAGAGAAACCATTTTATAACTGAGTGACCTGGAAATGTCAAAGATGAGGAGCCAGAGTTTACACACACACACACACACACACACATATACACATTGATGAACACACAGTTGTCAGGGTGAAGCGGCCCTGCAGGTGCTTCTTCTTCTCTCTTCTTTAAGGACGTTTGTCTTTGAAGTGAAGCCCAATCAGAAGGAAGCATTTCTCACATCTGCTGTGAGAAATGTTTCCAGGCCAGCGGCAGCATATGACGACAAGGTGTAACTGCAGGATTTTAAGAACGTCAGTACCAGACATGACATAATGCTTGGGTGTTTTTTAAGAGATAACATTTAAAAACTGACAACAATATTCTGCTCTCTACAAAGACTGTATATAACACATGGATGTACTTTTTAAATGATGTCATCATTGGTATCTGATAATCCTAAAATAATCAGGTGATTAATCAAATAAAACTTCTGTTCATTGTGTACCAAGAGGGAGATGAGCTGTTGATACTCAGACTGTTTTTGAACCAGGCTGTAAACATGTTAATCTCTGCTGTAAAAACAGGCTTTTAGAATGGGTGTGTATGTGACTTCCTGTGCGTCTGCAACCAGCCTCCAGTGGACACTCCAGGAACTGCAGGATTTTTAGACTTCTGCAAATGCTTCATTTAACAACACCTGATGTTTCCACTTGGTTTTATAGTATTTTTGTACTTTTACCAAGGTGGGGTTGGTAGTTTTCAAAAACTAGCATGATTTTGAAAGTAGCATTCCCTCAGTGCTCCGTCTGCACCCCCTCCCCTTTGTGCTCCCTCTAAAGCCACACCCCCTCCCCTCTGTGCTTCCTCTAAAGCCACGCCCCCTCACTTACATCAGGCGCCGTCCCTCCAGAAGTGGACCTCAGCTCATCTCTGTCATTGTGTAGAAACTACGTCGTCTCATCTCTCATTCAGCGGTCAGTGAACTCTCAGTATAAACTCCTAAAGTCATCGGTGATGAGCTTTGAGTGTGAGCTAGAGCACGCAAGAGAGCGAGCAGGGAGACAGGGAGGCGTCTGATTGGCTCATCAGATTGGTACCTCGTGGCAGACATTGGTTGAAGTTTTTACAGACTTACAACTCAACGTTGTGACACTTTGGAGACAAACTGAGTCAAACTTTGATGAATAAAAAACGAGTGTTTCAGTAGGAGAACCTGACTCTGGAGGACGAACCTCACTCTGGAGGACAAACCTCACTCTGGAGGACAAACCTCACTCTGGAGGAGAACCTCACTCTGGAGGACGAACCTCACTCTGGAGGACAAACCTCACTCTGGAGGAGAACCTCACTCTGGAGGACGAACCTCACTCTGGAGGACGAACCTCACTCTGGAGGACAAACCTCACTCTGGAGGACGAACCTCACTCTGGAGGACAAACCTCACTCTGGAGGAGAACCTGACTCTGGAGGACGAACCTCACTCTGGAGGACGAACCTCACTCTGGAGGACAAACCTCACCCTGGAGGAGAACCTGACTCTGGAGGAGAAACCTCACTCTGGAGGACGAACCTCACTCTGGAGGACAAACCTCACTCTGGAGGAGAACCTGACTCTGGAGGAGAACCTCACTCTGGAGGACGAACCTCACTCTGGAGGACGAACCTCACTCTGGAGGACAAACCTCACTCTGGAGGAGAACCTGACTCTGGAGGACAAACCTCACTCTGGAGGACGAACCTGACTCTGGAGGAGAACCTGACTCTGGAGGAGAACCTGACTCTGGAGGACAAACCTGACTCTGGAGGACAAACCTCACTCTGGAGGAGAACCTGACTCTGGAGGACAAACCTCACTCTGGAGGACGAACCTCACTCTGGAGGAGAACCTGACTCTGGAGGACAAACCTCACTCTGGAGGACGAACCTGACTCTGGAGGAGAACCTGACTCTGTAGGAAAACCTGACTCTGGAGGAGAACCTGACTCTGTAGGAAAACCTGACTCTGGAGGAGAACCTGACTCTGTAGGAAAACCTGACTCTGGAGGAGAACCTGACTCTGGAGGACAAAGCTGACTCTGGAGGAGAACCTGACTCTGTAGGAAAACCTGACTCTGGAGGAGAACCTGACTCTGGAGGAGAACCTGACTCTGGAGGAGAACCTCACTCTGGAGGACAAACCTCACTCTGGAGGAGAACCTCACTCTGGAGGAGAACCTGACTCTGGAGGAGAACCTCACTCTGGAGGAGAACTTGACTCTGGAGGAGATAGACAACAGATACCAGGATTCACTATTTGTTGGAATATGACAGAAACGAGGACAAAGAAAGGAGTAGCAGCTACATCAGAGTGATGTAGGACTTTCTGATGGAGCTGCAATGATTTTTTTTATCATGCATGGAGGAGAATAGGAAGCGACACAATGCATGTGAGAACATTAAATGCTGGCTTATAAGAAAACATTTGGATCAATGGAAACATTCCTCCTGAAACCAGAAGAGGATTGGCTGACAGAGAAGGTTTACGAACATTCACCACACTGAGCAGCACTCACTGTCATACAGGTCAGCAGACTGTGGCTCTGCCCATTTTCACAGACTCAGAGACTGAATAGATAAATCAGGTGGATGAAGAGAAGCTGGGTTCTACTTCCAGATAGCTTCAGCTGCCTCGGTGGAGTCATGCACATCGAGCAGAGCATGACTGAATGAACGTGAGGTGAAGTGTGGATATCATTTGGTTTCAACAGAAGACTTTATTTTAGGGTAATTTGGACTTTGATGTGTAACCTGGTTCTCAACGTGGCGGTCACATGTCCCACATCTGGCCTGTGGGCTCCTGGTCACTCTCTCTCTGTATGAACCCAGTTGAACATGTTTCTGACGTTTACTATGAAGCTTGTGTGAAAGAGCTTGTTGAAGTCAGAGGACTAGAAAAGAGCGACACAGGTCCAAGTCCATTTGACCTTTCAGCCCAATCAAAAGAGGTACAGTGAGTGTTCAGACTCGTGTGAATTTAACAGAGTTGATGTCTTTTGGACTGCGTTTAAAATAAGAATATTTAAGGATGATTAGATAAAAAGGCCCTGAAGGCAACACAAAGAGTCGCAACACCACGTCTCTGCCTCCTGATAAACAAACTCACAACAAGCAAACTGGTTTCTCCTTTGTTTCTTTCGTTTCCTTTAATCAGGCGGCAGAAAGCCATCCACTATTCATCCATCCATCCATCCATCCATCCACTATTCATCCATCCACTATTCATCCATCCATCCATCCATCCATCCACTATTCATCCATCCATCCATCCACTATTCATCCATCCATCCATCCATCCATCCACTATTCATCCATCCATCCATCCATCCATCCACTATTCATCCATCCATCCATCCATCCATCCACTATTCATCCATCCATCCATCCATCCATCCACTATTCATCCATCCATCCATCCATCCATCCACTATTCATCCATCCATCCACTATTCATCCATCCATCCACTATTCATCCATCCATCCATCCATCCATCCACTATTCATCCATCCATCCACTATTCATCCATCCATCCACTATTCATCAATCCATCCACTATTCATCCATCCATCCACTATTCATCCATCCATCCACTATTCATCAATCCATCCACTATTCATCCATCCATCCACTATTCATCCATCCATCCACTATTCATCAATCCATCCACTATTCATCATCCATCCATCCACTATTCATCAATCCATCCACTATTCATCAATCCATCCATCCACTATTCATCCATCCATCCATCCATCCACTATTCATCCATCCATCCACTATTCATCCATCCATCCACTATTCATCATCCATCCATCCACTATTCATCATCCATCCATCCACTATTCATCCATCCATCCATCCATCCACTATTCATCCATCCATCCACTATTCATCCATCCATCCACTATTCATCATCCATCCATCCATCCATCCATCCATCCACTATTCATCCATCCATCCACTATTCATCATCCATCCATCCATCCATCCACTATTCATCCATCCATCCATCCATCCATCCACTATTCATCCATCCATCCACTATTCATCCATCCATCCACTATTCATCCATCCATCCACTATTCATCAATCCATCCACTATTCATCCATCCATCCACTATTCATCAATCCATCCACTATTCATCCATCCATCCACTAGTCATCCATCCATCCATCCACTATTCATCCATCATCCATCAACTAATCATCCATCCATCCACTATTCATCCATCCATCCATCCACTATTCATCCATTCATCCACTATTCATCCATCCATCCACTATTCATCCATCCATCCATCCATCCACTATTCATCCATCCATCCACTATTCATCCATCCATCCATCCATCCATCCATCCACTATTCATTAATCCATCCATCCATCCATCCATCCACTATTCATCCATCCATCCATTAGTCATCCATCCATCCATCCACTATTCATCCATCCATGCATCAACTAATCATCCATCCATCCACTATTCATCCATCCATCCATCCACTATTCATCCATCCATCCATCTACTATTCATCCATCCATCCACTATTCATCCATCCATCCATCCACTATTCATCCATCCATCCACTATTCATCAATCCATCCACTATTCATCCATCCATCCACTATTCATCAATCCATCCACTATTCATCCATCCATCCATTAGTCATCCATCCATCCATCCACTATTCATCCATCCATGCATCAACTAATCATCCATCCATCCACTATTCATCCATCCATCCATCCACTATTCATCTATCCATCCATCTACTATTCATCCATCCATCCACTATTCATCCATCCATCCATCCACTATTCATCCATCCATCCACTATTCATCAATCCATCCACTATTCATCCATCCATCCACTATTCATCCATCCATCCACTATTCATCAATCCATCCACTATTCATCCATCCATCCACTATTCATCCATCCATCCACTATTCATCAATCCATCCACTATTCATCATCCATCCATCCACTATTCATCAATCCATCCACTATTCATCATCCATCCATCCACTATTCATCCATCCATCCATCCATCCACTATTCATCCATCCATCCACTATTCATCATCCATCCATCCATCCATCCATCCACTATTCATCCATCCATCCACTATTCATCATCCATCCATCCATCCATCCACTATTCATCCATCCATCCATCCATCCATCCACTATTCATCCATCCATCCACTATTCATCCATCCATCCACTATTCATCCATCCATCCACTATTCATCAATCCATCCACTATTCATCCATCCATCCACTATTCATCAATCCATCCACTATTCATCCATCCATCCATCCACTATTCATCCATCATCCATCAACTAATCATCCATCCATCCACTATTCATCCATCCATCCATCCACTATTCATCCATTCATCCACTATTCATCCATCCATCCATCCACTATTCATCCATTCATCCACTATTCATCCATCCATCCACTATTCATCCATCCATCCATCCATCCACTATTCATCCATCCATCCACTATTCATCCATCCATCCATCCATCCATCCATCCACTATTCATTAATCCATCCATCCATCCATCCATCCACTATTCATTCATCCATCCATTAGTCATCCATCCATCCATCCACTATTCATCCATCCATGCATCAACTAATCATCCATCCATCCACTATTCATCCATCCATCCATCCACTATTCATCCATCCATCCATCTACTATTCATCCATCCATCCACTATTCATCCATCCTTCCATCCATTCACTATTCATCCATTCACCCCCCCCCCCCACACACACACACACACACACACACACACACACACACACACACACACACACACACACACACACACAAACACACACGAGGTGGCAAATAGAGACAGGGAGGAAGAAAAGGTCTCAGACGTTTCATTATATCACATCATCACGCCAAATTACCCATGAGTCTTTGCTCATTTGTCCCCCGTTGAGTCCAATCTGCCCGTCTGGCTCCAACGCGCCGCTGGGCAGCGCCATTAGGCCTGACCGGTTTCTGGATCCTCCTCTGAGAAATGGGTTTTAAAAAAGAATCTTCAGGGGACAGGAAGGAAGTGACACGTAGAACACTGTCGACTGTTAAATCTCCGTTTGGATTTACAAACACGGACGCGTAACGCTAAGTATCGCTGGAGGAGAGAAGACGCCGTGTGAAGACACGAGTCAGCTTCATCCAAACGCTCTAACTGGGTCACATCCTGGTCTTTAAGAACAAACTCATCAAAACTTTGTAGGGCTCCCAGCAGAGTCTACCGCCCCCTCCCACCCCCCCCCCCCCGTTTATTAAATAAAATGAGTGATGCTGCACAGTGAAGCAGGAAACACCTGACGACAGGTTTGGATGAAATCTACCTGCTGTCAGATATTTTGTAGTTTAGACGACAGCGAATCAGAAGATCAGGAATGAAAAGTGATCTCACTTTGTGAACATTTTTATTGGCTTCTTTCCTAACCCAAATCTATGAGGAGAATTCAGCCGCACTCATTTCGTTCTCCTCCTCTCCTCCATCGTCTCCTTCATCATCTCCTCTATCGTCTCCTTCGTCATCTCCTCAATCATCTCCTCAATCGTTTCCTCCATCGTCTCCTTAATCATCTCCTCCATTGTCTCCTCCTCCTCTCCTCTATCGTCTCCTTCATCATCTCCTCCATCATCTCCTCCATAGTCTCCTTCATCGTAACCTCCATTGTCTCCTCCTCTCCTCCATCGTCTCCTTCATCGTCTCCTCCATTGTCTCCTCCTCTCCTCCATCATCTCCTCCATTGTCTCCTTCATCGTCTCCTCCATCGTCTCCTCCATCGTCTCCTCCTTCATCTCTCTCTCTCTCTTTCTCTCCTCTCCCTCCCTCAGATTAGCAGTGTACCCCCCTCCCCTGCAGAAACCGACAGTGGAGAGAAACAAGGAATAAAAGTGTGACTGCATGAGGAGAGAAACCCATGTTAAAATGTCTAACTTTACAGCTGCAGTTCCTCCAGTGTCCACTAGAGTCTGTCTCCTGCAGTGAGTCAGTCCTCATAGAGCTCCATGTTAAAATGTCTAACTTTACAGCTGCAGTTCCTCCAGTGTCCACTAGAGTCTGTCTCCTGCAGTGAGTCAGTCCTCATAGAGCTCTATGTTAAAATGTCTAACTTTACAGCTGCAGTTCCTCCAGTGTCCACTAGAGTCTGTCTCCTGCAGTGAGTCAGTCATCATAGAGCCCCATGTTAAAATGTCTAACTTTACAGCTGCAGTTCCTCCAGTGTCCACTAGAGTCTGTCTCCTGTAATGAGTCAGTCTCCATAGAGCCCCATGTTAAAATAAACATGTTTACAGCTGCAGTTCCTCCAGTGTCCACTAGAGTCTGTCTCCTGCAGTGAGTCAGTCCTCATAGAGCTCTATGTTAAAATGTCTAACTTTACAGCTGCAGTTCCTCCAGTGTCCACTAGAGTCTGTCTCCTGCAGTGAGTCAGTCATCATAGAGCCCCATGTTAAAATGTCTAACTTTACAGCTGCAGTTCCTCCAGTGTCCACTAGAGTCTGTCTCCTGCAGTGAGTCAGTCCCCATAGAGCCCCATGTTAAAATAAACATGTTTACAGCTGCAGTTCCTCCAGTGTCCACTAGAGTCTGTCTCCTGTAATGAGTCAGTCCTCATAGAGCCCCATGTTAAAATAAACATGTTTACAGCTGCAGTTCCTCCAGTGTCCACTAGAGTCTGTCTCCTGTAATGAGTCAGTCCCCATAGAGCCCCATGTTAAAATAAACATGTTTACAGCTGCAGTTCCTCCAGTGTCCACTAGAGTCTGTCTCCTGCAGTGAGTCAGTCCTCATAGAGCTCTATGTTAAAATGTCTAACTTTACAGCTGCAGTTCCTCCAGTGTCCACTAGAGTCTGTCTCCTGCAGTGAGTCAGTCATCATAGAGCCCCATGTTAAAATGTCTAACTTTACAGCTGCAGTTCCTCCAGTGTCCACTAGAGTCTGTCTCCTGCAGTGAGTCAGTCCTCATAGAGCTCTATGTTAAAATGTCTAACTTTACAGCTGCAGTTCCTCCAGTGTCCACTAGAGTCTGTCTCCTGCAGTGAGTCAGTCCTCATAGAGCTCTATGTTAAAATGTCCAACTTTACAGCTGCAGTTCCTCCAGTGTCCACTAGAGTCTGTCTCCTGCAGTGAGTCAGTCATCATAGAGCCCCATGTTAAAATGTCTAACTTTACAGCTGCAGTTCCTCCAGTGTCCACTAGAGTCTGTCTCCTGCAGTGAGTCAGTCCTCATAGAGCCCCATGTTAAAATGTCCAACTTTACAGCTGCAGTTCCTCCAGTGTCCACTAGAGTCTGTCTCCTGCAGTGAGTCAGTCCTCATAGAGCTCTATGTTAAAATGTCTAACTTTACAGCTGCAGTTCCTCCAGTGTCCACTAGAGTCTGTCTCCTGCAGTGAGTCAGTCATCATAGAGCCCCATGTTAAAATGTCTAACTTTACAGCTGCAGTTCCTCCAGTGTCCACTAGAGTCTGTCTCCTGTAATGAGTCAGTCTCCATAGAGCCCCATGTTAAAATAAACATGTTTACAGCTGCAGTTCCTCCAGTGTCCACTAGAGTCTGTCTCCTGCAGTGAGTCAGTCCCCATAGAGCTCCATGTTAAAATGTCCAACTTTACAGCTGCAGTTCCTCCAGTGTCCACTAGAGTCTGTCTCCTGCAGTGAGTCAGTCCCCATAGAGCTCCATGTTAAAATGTCCAACTTTACAGCTGCAGTTCCTCCAGTGTCCACTAGAGTCTGTCTCCTGCAGTGAGTCAGTCCCCATAGAGCTCCATGTTAAAATGTCCAACTTTACAGCTGCAGTTCCTCCAGTGTCCACTAGAGTCTGTCTCCTGCAGTGAGTCAGTCCTCATAGAGCTCTATGTTAAAATGTCCAACTTTACAGCTGCAGTTCCTCCAGTGTCCACTAGAGTCTGTCTCCTGTAATGAGTCAGTCCTCATAGAGCCCCATGTTAAAATAAACATGTTTACAGCTGCAGTTCCTCCAGTGTCCACTAGAGTCTGTCTCCTGCAGTGAGTCAGTCATCATAGAGCCCCATGTTAAAATGTCTAACTTTACAGCTGCAGTTCCTCCAGTGTCCACTAGAGTCTGTCTCCTGTAATGAGTCAGTCCTCATAGAGCCCCATGTTAAAATAAACATGTTTCCAGCTGCAGTTCCTCCAGTGTCCACTAGAGTCTGTCTCCTGCAGTGAGTCAGTCCCCATAGAGCCCCATGTTAAAATAAACATGTTTAAAGCTGCAGTTCCTTCAGTGTCCACTAGAGTCTGTCTCCTGCAGTGAGTCAGTCCTCATAGAGCCCCATGTTAAAATAAACATGTTTACAGCTGCAGTTCCTCCAGTGTCCACTAGAGTCTGTCTCCTGCAGTGAGTCAGTCCTCATAGAGCTCTATGTTAAAATGTCTAACTTTACAGCTGCAGTTCCTCCAGTGTCCACTAGAGTCTGTCTCCTGCAGTGAGTCAGTCCTCATAGAGCTCCATGTTAAAATGTCTAACTTTACAGCTGCAGTTCCTCCAGTGTCCACTAGAGTCTGTCTCCTGCAGTGAGTCAGTCCCCATAGAGCTCTATGTTAAAATGTCCAATGTGAAATCCATTAATGAGGATCGTTCAGGGTTATAACCTGGCTCAACTTAAACATGAGGTAGATCCCAGACTGAGGGCGCACTCACACTAACAAAGTTGTCCCGTACCGTGCTGAAGCACACCTTGGTGTCAAACAGGAAAGCTAACATCAGGCCCTGACATTTGTGTCGATCTTACAGGGTGTAATGTTAGTCTGCATACACACCAGGTGAGTTTCAGATCAGATGTTAAAAACATGAAGAGCACAGACTTTATTATAATCCTCTGAACGACCTCAGTCCAGAAGCTGTGCATCATCTCGCTCCAGGCGGGAAAGAAGCCTGCACAGGTGATGAGGATACAGAACAACATGTTTCATTCTTCTGTCAGATGAATTTCACTTTCACTTTTCTTCTTCTGGCACTTTAAATTGAACTCGGAAAAATAAGAAATAATGAAGCAGAGAAAGAACGTCAGCAGAGTTCAGTTCTGCCTGAAGGTTCAAGAGAGTCCGGCCTGCATGATCTGCACGACCCGCAGGAGGAGTGGAATAAATGAAGGGAAGAAAAATACATCAGAGCAGAGGAGGAGGAAGAGAAGGAGGAAGAGGAGGAGGAAAGAGGAGGAGGAAAGAGGAGGAGGGGAATAAATGAAGGGAAGAAAAATACATCAGAGCAGAGGAGGAGGAAGAGAAGGAGGAAGAGGAGGAGGAAAGAGGAGGAGGAAAGAGGAGGAGGAAAGAGGAGGAGGGGAATAAATGAAGGGAAGAAAAATACATCAGAGCAGAGGAGGAGGAAGAGAAGGAGGAAGAGGAGGAGGAAAGAGGAGGAGGAAAGAGGAGGAGGGGAATAAATGAAGGGAAGAAAAATACATCAGAGCAGAGGAGGAGGAAGAGAAGGAGGAA
>NC_089207.1:29901686-29916686 GCF_963930695.1 Labrus bergylta | reverse complement strand
ACACACACCCACAACACACTCACAGACGCACAACACAACCACACACACACACACACACACACACACACACACACAGACATACACACACCCACACACAGACACACACACAGACGCACACAGAGACACAACAGACACACAACACACACACAGACAGAGAGACACACACACACACACACACACACACACAACACACACACACAGACACACACACATAACACACACACACACAGACACACAAACAGACACAGAGACACACACAACACAGACACACACACAAACACAGACACACACACACACACAGACACACACACACACACAACACACACAGACAGACGCACACAGAGACACAACAGACACACACACACAAAACAGACAAACACACACACACACACACAACACACACTCACAGACACACACACACACACACACAACAAACACACACACACACACACACCCACAACACACTCACAGACGCACAACACAACCACACACACACACACACACACACACACACACACACACACAGACATACACACACCCACACACAGACACACACACAGACGCACACAGAGACACAACAGACACACAACACACACACAGACAGAGAGACACACACACACACACACACACACACACACAACACACACACACAGACACACACACATAACACACACACACACACAGACACACAAACAGACACAGAGACACACACAACACAGACACACACACAAACACAGACACACACACACACACACACACACACACAGACACACACACACACAACACACACACACAGACACACAAACACACATACTCATAGAGACACAGAGACACACACACACAAACAGACACACACACAAATAAAACACAAACAGACACACACACACACACACACACACACACACACACACACACACATAACACACACACACAGACACACAAACAGACACAGAGACACACACAACACAGACACAGACACACACACACAAACACAAACACAAACAGACACACACACACACACACACACACAGACAGACACACACACAGACAGACACACACACTCACACACACACACACACACACACACACACACACACACACACACACACACACACACAGACAGACAGACAGACACACCCACACCCACACCCACACCCACGCCCACACCCACACCCACACCCACACCCACTCACACACACAAACAGACTCACACACAAATAAAACACAAACGGACACACACACACACACACACACACACATGCACAGTCACAACACACACATACACACAGACATACAACACACACACAAACACACACACAATAAACAAACACAAACAAAAAACACAGACACACAAACACAGAGACACACACGCACACACCAACACAAACAGACACACACACACACACAACACACACACACACAGACACACAAACACACATACTCATAGAGACACAGAGACACACACACACAAACAGACACACACACAAATAAAACACAAACAGACACACACACACACACACACACACACACACACACACATAACACACACACACAGACACACAAACAGACACAGAGACACACACAACACAGACACAGACACACACACACAAACACAAACACAAACAGACACACACACACACACACACACACACAGACAGACACACACACAGACAGACACACACACTCACACACACACACACACACACACACACACACACACACAGACAGACAGACAGACAGACACACCCACACCCACACCCACACCCACACCCACACCCACGCCCACACCCACACCCACACCCACACCCACTCACACACACAAACAGACTCACACACAAATAAAACACAAACGGACACACACACACACACACACACACATGCACAGTCACAACACACACATACACACAGACATACAACACACACACAAACACACACACAATAAACAAACACAAACAAAAAACACAGACTCACAAACACAGAGACACACACGCACACACCAACACAAACAGACACACACACACACACAAACACACACACACACACAGACAGAAACAACAATAACAGAATCTCACACACACACACACACACAATCAGACACACACAGAAACACACGCACACACACAAACAGACACTGAGACCACAACACAAACAGAAACACACACACACACAAACAAACACCACAACCACAACACAAACAGACACACGCACACACACACAAACACAGAGACACACACACAGACAGACACACACAGATACACACACAACAAACACAAACACACACATACACACACACACACACAGACGCACACAGAGACACACACACACACACTCTAACAGACACACACACAAATAAAACACAAATGGACACGCACGCATGCAGAGGCACAACACAGACACAACACACACACACACACACAGAGACAGACACACAACACACAGACACACAGACACACACACAACACACACAGACAGACGCACACAGAGACACAACAGACACACGCACACACAACAGACACACACACACACATACACACACAACACACACACACAGACACACACATACACACACACACAACAAAAACACACACACACACACACACACACACACACAGACACAACAGACACACAACACACCAACACAAACAGAGACACACACACACACACACACACACACACACACACACACACACACACACACACACACACACACACAGACAGACGCACACAGAAACACACACACACACACAAATAAAAAAAACAGACACACACACACATGCAGAGGCACAACACACACACACACAGACAGACAAAACACACACACACACACAGACACTCACACACACACACACAACACACTCACACACAGACGCACGACACAACAACACACACACACACACACACACACACACACACACACACACACACAGACATACACACACCCACACACAGACACACACACACACACACACAGACGCACACAGAGACACAACAGACACACAACACACACACATACACACACAGACAGAGAGACATAAATAGACACGCGCAGAAACACATACACACATACTCATTTATGTCCACTTTGGGGTCGCACATTTCAACACCCCCCTTAGAGGACACCACTTTTTGAATGGTTTACAGAGATGCTGGCAAGTGGAATATATTACTGGGAGTCGCCAGATTATGAAAATCACTTGAGATTTTAGTTTTAAACAACTTTTGTCCATACAGAATTTTTACCTTGAGATTGGGGACAAATAATTTTAATGTCCCATTTGGGGTCTTCAGTTATATACAAATACACAGACTGATAAAAGTCACCTTTGGGTGCCTCACTTTCCTTTCGGGACAAGACTCATTAAATGTCATTATCTGCATGCACATTCAGCTATGTTCAGTAGGGAGAGCATGTTGTAATGAAATATGAAATTCAATCTTTGATCGAGTAACACTGGTCTCAAGTAGCTTCTGAGATATCTAAAGAAAACGCATTAAACTCGAAGTAAACCCCAAATTACCTCATACTGAAGGAAGAAGTAGTAATTAAACCTATAATGCTGTTTTTTTTCTGGTGACTGGGACAAAGTGCCAATGGTTAAAGTTAGAGTTATCCTCCTCCTCTTCTGACTGCGCTGGCTTCCTCACTCTACAACAACAAATTGAAGAACAGGAAGGAAGGATTTCCCCACTTCCAAATTAACCAAGATGAACAGCTTACTGACACGCTGTTTGAATCATCAACCTATATTCCTGCTATCAAAACATCAGAATCAGAAGCACCAGTCAAATTTGCAGATTCGGAGACTGCAACCCATGCTACAGACCTGGCTGACCCCTGACTTGACTCAAGCACAAATGGACTGGAGGTATCCCCACCGGCACTCGCTACAGACCTAGCTGACACCCTCTCCTGGGTCTCACTGGGGACTCCCCACTGGTGCTCACCACAGATCTCTGCAAAGCAAAGGTGCTAGGCTGAAAGTCTCCACTCCTGGTCAGCTGTGGTCTGATGTTGTCTGTCGGGTAAAAAACAAGCACAAGTGCAAATCTCAAGACACTCCCCCAATGCTTAGTGAACCAGATGTAATGACTGCTAATGGTAATGACAGCACTACCATGTAAGGGATGCAGTGTGTTAGTACTAGCTTCAGAGCTAATGCCAAAACCTGCATAATGTCCATTTCTCCTGCCTACTACAACACCACTATTGAGCTACCCTGCTGAGTTTACCTGAAGAATCTGAACCTACAGAGTAGGTATACATTCGCCTTGAGAGGCTGACAACTTTGTCTAGCTCACTGTGCTGCAGCCTACATTTCACCTTGTTGAGGCCCGCTGAACTCAACTCTCAACATACGTCAGATATCCAACCACCTGTAACTCATTGAGCCAGGACTCCCTACAGACTCCCGGCCTCAGCATGCTTCATCTCCCTCTGCAACACTACAGGTGATGTATCTATAATCATTGTCTGCTGGGCATCATTCATGCATCACGCATAAATGTACTACATGGTACACAACATATCACACACTTAATTACAGCTCCCTATAGCTGTACAGTGTATAGCCATTAACTATTTCTTTATTCAATTTTCATCTGTCAGTTTTCCAGATAGTTATACTGTCACCCCTTCATTGTCATTGTTGATGGTTCATGTCTTCCATTACGGAACTCCTGTAATTGCACTGCAGTTTGCACATGAGATATTGTTTTAATTATCAGTATTGTATGTTCACATGATAATTTCTTCCTGTTGTCACTGATTCATCATAATTCAACCATAGGTATACCTCTTGTATATACTATATTCACTTATATTACACACAAGTGCCACACAGCTCAAATGGAATGTCCTTGAAAATTACAGGTCGCCACAAACTTGGCTAGCTTTCAAATGAATGCATCTGGACAGCAGTCAGTTGACATACTTGACTAGAGAATGTTCAGAGAAAAAATTCT
The DNA here is from genome assembly GCF_963930695.1 of Labrus bergylta. Classification (NCBI taxonomy): domain Eukaryota; kingdom Metazoa; phylum Chordata; class Actinopteri; order Labriformes; family Labridae; genus Labrus; species Labrus bergylta. The sequence continues at coordinate 29,911,724 of NC_089207.1, read as the reverse complement.
TGGGCTCGCTAGCAACATGATAATAGCAGGTTGTGCTCCAAACCACAACCAAGAACTTTGGCCATATAAAAAGAAGGAAAGGCACAAACAAATTTAACATTAGCCTATACATACATATATATACTTCACACAGGTATACTTCAACAAATAGCTATCGTGAGTCCTGAGAACAAGCCTTTCTCTTTAAGGCAGTGATCCGATTTCTGACATAATTTTTCACTCCAGTCCGGTTTCGGTCTTTGAGCGCATAGGGTTCTGCATTGATACACCGAATGCAGTCGATCTTTTGAGGTACCTTGCATGTGTGGATGAAGCGCATCATGTGTCTTTCAACTGCGCATACCTCACTGTCTTCCCACTTACGTTTGGAGTTACCTCTGTTGTCTGTGAAGAAAAGATAGAGGTGTTGTCAATATCTCATTACTAAAAGCATTTTTTGCAGTCCATCCAAAACAGCTTTCACAACCTCTGCTTTCTTTTAGTACTACTGTTCAAAGTGCAAGGACAACACCAAGGTAAACTGATCAATAATGGAAGACCATGAATGCTAGATGTCGCTACTAAGGTTTTTAATTATTCAAACACAATCCCAAATAGGCATCACAGTTAAATTTGTTTAAAGAAACAGGCTCCCTGCTCCACCGACATTAGCCGAAGAAAGTACTGCCTTTTTGGGAGCAGAGCTCAGGTCCTGACGATGTCATATACTGTATAGACATGAACAGAAAGAAAAATCTTCACGATATCGACCAATAGCTCTTAGAGGGTTATGCCTTTATTCATAGAATCTGGAGTTACAATACGTAACGTTTTAAGCACTTTTCAAAGTGTTACAGTGTTACTACTTAAACTTAAGATTCTTCTCCAAACTCACTTGTTAGCTGCATTTGTAAACACTTTTTAATCAGAGATTTTAGTATCAAACAACTTTTTAACAGAATTTTAACCTTTAGATTGAGGACAAATCATTTTAATGTCACTTTTGAGATCTTCAGCTGTACACAAATACACAAACTGATAAAAGTCACCTGTGGGTGCATAACTTTCCCATTAGTGACAAGAGTCATTAAATGTTATTATCTGCATGCACTTTAAGATATGTTTAGTAAGGAGAGCATGTTCTAATGTGAATATGAAGTTCAGCCTTTGATCGTAACATAACGCTGCTCAACAGAGACTGCAGTGCAGATTCTGCCATAATGCCCTTCTTTAGGCTATCACTGGACACATTGCTGTCACTATGTAAAGACAAGTAATTAATCCTATTAATCCTAATCTATCATATTAGTAGGTATGGGTATCGTTAGGATTTTATCGATACCAATATCAGTAATACTTATCGACACCGATAGTTATCGATATTTTTATTGATACTACTCTCCATAATTTGGTACAACTATTTTATTAAAACATTTTCAGAAATAAGTTTAATTGTTTCCTGAATTTCCTATATATGAGAGATGAGCAATTGCTACATTGCTGTCTGTTTTGGCTGGTGTCATTTTCCCTCATCTTGTGATGGAGAATGGGTTGGACTTGGGGACTTCTGCTATCCACTGATGAATGGGATTATTTAGAAATATAAGTTCTTAAAACTGCTGCTAACTACACTGACAGCTCACGGACAGACAAGTTGTCTGTTAGTGCAGTGGACAGACACATTTATGTTATAGGTAGGTAGCAAGACCGGCAGCGAGGCATGGTAAACAGTGGTAATGTCTGGGCGTGTTAGATTTATGGAGGGTCCCTCGCTTGTCCCCGACTCTGGCTGCTTAAAGTAGAGAGTGTGAGTTTAGGGAGCAGCGGCGCTGTTTCTCAATACCCATCCCTACATATTACTGATCAGTTATTAGTGATTAGTATGTTTTTAGTATGGCCATTTATCATTAAATACCCTCAGTCGAAAAAGGAAGCTCTGAATATGTGCCTTTATTTTTACCACAATTCAAAACCTTATCCACAGTGCCAGAGTGGCTGGGATGGTTTGGCTGCAAAATTACTTGAAGGGCTCAGTATTCAGCTGTAAGACCAAGTTTATTAGGTTAGGTTTATATTGCAGATACTAACTTTCTTCTGTTAAAAAAAATCTAACCCAAGCGAAAACAAACCTTGATTGAGAAGAGCACTGGGAGGAGTGGAACTGGTAGCAGTGGTTGGAAGTAAAGGTCTAGTCTCTGGTGGCTCCTGGCTGTCTTCACCTGTTGCCTCAGTGGTCGACTCAACAGACTCATCCTCATCACTTGACACGTCCTGATCTTGTGAGGAATCAACTTTTTCTGAGGAGAAAATGTAAGAGAATATTTAAAAAAAATATGGCATAGCCTCAGCAGTTGTAGCCTCAAGGGCACACTGGCCATCCGTACCGTGCTGTACCCAAGCACGATTGCCCCCCTGCCACGTCATTCCCCCGCTGGATGGCGGGGCCGCGGTCACACTGCACAGGACTATCCATGCCTAAGCACGATTACCTCTTGTACATAACGTCTTAATACAACACATGCACGCTTTATGTTATTATGAAGCGTGCTCAGTTTACAAACAAGCGGACGAGAGAGAGAGAGAGACAGAGAGAGAGAGAGAGAGAGAGAGAGAGAGAGAGAGAGACGCACAGTCGAGTCCGCGTCCGCACATCAGACAAAAACACAGAGCATGACAGCTACTTTTCTGACTTTACAGCTTATTTTAAGCCATTTTAATCAGACACAGCCATAAATAAATCAAAAAATAAAATAGACGCGTGGCCGAGTCCACAGGCAAGTCCGCAGCCGCACATCAGAGAACAACACAGAGCATGACAGCTACTTTACAGCTTATTTTAAGCCATTTTAATCAGACACAGCAATAAATTAATTAATTGTTCTCCGATGTGCGGGCGACGCATGGACTGACGCACAGACTCGTGCGCGGACCCGGCTGCACGATTGCCCGCACATCGGAGAACAACACAGAGCATGACAGCTACTTTGTGTCTTATGTTGTGTCATGTTAGTCAGATACAGACATGAAATTGGATTTCTCCATAATGAAGGCTGTCAGCGTTGTTTACCCGCGTGCTTGTGCTCATGCATGAAGTGTACCGTGCTGAAGCACACCTCTCCGAAGTGTGCCAAAGCCAAGGAAGTGTACCGTGCCTGAGCACAATACGGAGCGGTCACACAGGTCAAATGTATTGGACTTCATGGACTAGCGTTGAAGCGTGCTTGGACATGGTACAGATGGGCAGTGTGACCGTGCCCTAAGATGAAAAACCAACAGTCAATTCTGAATGTATTGCCCACATTATTGCAGTTGCACATTAAATCAAAAATAATTTGGTATAGTGTAATGTTATACATCAATTGAACATACATGTACGCAACATCTAAGGAGAAAGTAATACATATTTGACCTGATAGACTACATTTGCTTTCTTCCTATTTGAAACAGATTGATATGGTCCTTCATTTCTAGACTTCAATTACCAAATACAGCATAAACATTACCTTACTGTTAAAGAGTACTGATGATGCATTTCTCATGAGGCAATAACCATGGGTTGCCCCAGCATCGGAGCTAAATATATTATACTAATATACACTAAGATACACACATGTATGTACCCAATTGGGGACATTCATCTATGTATTATTATGTATTCTTATGTATTATGTATTATTCATCTATGTATAATGTTAAGACACCAGTATGTAAGTCTATCAGTACTTTTGGGGTCGTTCTAAACACACACACACACTACTCATACCTAATTGGGGACATTCCTCTATGTATAATGTTAAGACACCAGTATGTAAGTCTGTCAGTACTTTTGGGGTCGTTCTAAACACACACACACGCTACTCATACCTAATTGGGGACATTCCTCTATGTATAATGTCAAAACACCGGTATGTAAGTCTGTCAGTACTTTTGGGGTCGTTCTAAACACACACACACGCTACTCATACCTAATTGGGGACATTCCTCTATGTATAATGTCAAAACACCAGTATGTAAGTCTATCAGTACTTTAGGAGACATTCCAAACACAGATCATTGTCCTTACAGTACATTACTACTTGGGCTGTCATAAGAGAAACACTGGACAATAATACATACTAATATAAAAGGATTCAGCAGTGGTTTAGGTGGCAGGCATACACCCCCAACACTAAGAAATAAGAAAATACAGGCGGAAGGCAGGCTCTCTGTGGACACACACACTGTCACACAGGAATGAATGAGTAGGACCATTTTTGGAGAATTTTCTGCTATTTCAATAAAGAAATTCTTGCTCAAGAGGTCTTTAAGTAGTATTTTATAAACTGGCCCCTACCTGAGGTCTGTCGCTTTCTTCGACAATCGGCTGGCTAACATCAGGTGCCAATTGCTGCTGGAAAAGGAAAAAAAAATGTTATTTACTATTTTTATTACATTTGTGGTCATTCCAAACACACACACACACGGTACTCATACCTAATTGGGGACATTCATGTATGTATAATGTTAAGACACCAGTCTGTCAGTCTATCAGTACTTTTGGGGTCGTTCTAAACACACACACACGCTACTCATACCTAATTGGGGACATTCATCTATGTATAATGTCAAAACACTGTAAGTCTGTCAGTACTTTAGGAGACGTTCCAAACACAGATCATTGTCCTTACAGTACATTACTACTTGGGTTGTCATAAGAGAAACACTGGATAATAATACATACTCTAAAACCCACTGAGTACTACACTGAGAACAAATACCTTACAATCTCTAAGAGATTAAGTAGTATTTTATAAACTGGCCCCTACCTGAGGTCTGTCCCTGACATCAGGTGTCAGCTGTTCGTTGACATCAGGTGCCATTTTCTGCTGGAAAAGGAAACCGGAAAAAAATTAAAACAATCATGATATAGGTTAAATCTCAAGACACAATGAGATCAGTTTCATCTGAAAATGACAAAAACAACTATTATCAACATTAAACAAATTGTACCAACCGCTGTCAGCAGCGTCACAAATGTGACTTGAGACTTGACTTGGACTCGCCCCCCAAAAACTTGAGACTCGACTCAGACTTGAGATTTGGGACTTGTGCACAATCTCTTTATTTTTGTACTTTTTGGTGCATTAACATCACAAGCAGTATGTCATTCCCTCTGGTGCACGAGCGGCTACACTCCACAGGTGACACCATGGTGAGCACATCACCTGCTGCTGCTGCAGTTTTATTACCATTTGTCATATTGCTTGGCTTTAATAACTTCACGCAAAGCCTAAACAAAATAATCGCTGAATGCAACATCTGTAATATGAACATAAAGGACGATGGATCGATCACATCAAATTTTATCAGGCAGCTGAAAACGCACCCAGATAGGTCCATCAAGTTAGCAAACATGTTAAGCTCAGCTGCATAAGCTATCAACGTTAGTTTGCTACTAATGTTAACTTTGTGATTGGTTAACTTTGGTGTTTTTTAAAATTACATATTTTTGTGTTTGCTTGCCAGTGCTGCCACCATCACTGGCTAACGCTGTTAAACATAGAGAAATATACGTTAATTATTAATGTCAGCTAAAGGCAAGTTTACGTTGCAGGTTTATTGTTGACCAAGTAACGTTAATGTTACTGCCTTATTAGCTTACCATTACACTGCGTTTGAGAGGCTAGGGGAATCTTTATTTATTTAACCTTTATTTAACAGGAAAAGCTCGCTGACATTAAAAATCTCTTTTTTCATTACACGGTGGAAAAAAGTGACGTTATTTTTTCGGATCAAGATCGATTTTTGGGGCTTTCGCACCGCGAATAAAGACATCAACCAATTTTTTTTTTTTACTTATGAGGGTTATAAAACAACAACACAGAGGTCTGCTGCTAGACCTCATTCATCTATGGATCAGACGGAAAACTATTTTACTTTCAACCTTGACAAAGGCAGCCTAGATAGCTTCACTTTTTTTGTTCTTACCTTTCACAATAAAAGCTCTAGACACACACTACGTAGTTAACTGTTTACCAGAAGGATCTTAAATTCATTCAGAACATTTCTCTAAAAGGAAACTCAATTAAATATCTTACAGTAGCTCAGTTTTAGCTTTTCCTGCTCAGGCTTCCTGACTGTGTTCAGAAATCACAGGAGGAGATGCTTTTATTTATATATATATATATATATATATATAAACCATAAGAGACTTGATTAAGACTTGCTGCTGCCCTCAGAGACTTGAGACTTGACTTGGACTTGCAAAAAGTGACTTGTGACCATCTTTGTATCGTATCCAACACAAACATGCTTGTTGAAGTCTCCTTCTCAAGACCTAACCTTAAAGGGATAGTTCGGATTTTTTGAAGTAGGGTTGTATGTGGTACTTATCAATAGTCAGTGTATTATCAATAGTAAACGGTGCATCCAGTTTGGAGAAGCAGGCAGCTGTAACAGCACGGACACTAAGCTATGTACTGTTGTGGACTTAAGCCGCCTCAAAAAAGTCCACCTTACAAGATCAATATCAGTTTAACTGTATGTCTTACGTCAGATGTAAGTTTGGATCTGAACGTACCCTTTAAAGCCCAGTTCAAGAGAAGAACTGGAGGACCAATGATTCGCAATGAGATGAGTTGAAACTTGCAACTACTTGCAATGCTCAGGTCTGCAATGTTCTGAAACCTGCCAGTTCACACCAGTGAGACGAGGTGAGACGGTGTATCATCTCCATAGCAACAACTCTCTGTACTTCCGTTCTAACTTCTGACTTTTCAGGCTTTTTTCGTAACTGTATATAATTTGTAGCATCATGAAATATAAATGAGGACAGAGAGATACTTGCTACAGCTGCATTTCTAGTAGTGATGAAGCTAAAATATCTAAATATCGTTTTATTTCCCTGATTCACTGCTTTGTTCTCGATTACTGCGCTCCCTCTCTCTATTAAGTGTATACTCGCTCGACCCTCTCGCTCTGTCTCTTTTTCTTTCTCTCTCTCTCATTGAGCCTCCATCCCAAACTGCCATTTCAACCAGCGGACTTTGCTACGAGCTGATTGGCTGTGACTTACATTCTAAAATCAGCTGCTGGAGACTTGACAAGCTGAGTCGAGGGCGACAACATCAGCCGGTTTGATTCGAGACGAAACGGGCCAGTTCACACTGCTGCAACATTTACCTGCAATGTTCTAAAACGGTTTCGTTTCATCTCGTCATGAATCTTTGGTCTGAACTGGGCTTAAACCACAAAGTCACACAAAAACACAAACTAACTAATCGATTGAGGCAGTGGTAGACTAGCAACTCCCATGTTTTGCAAGGTAAAAGACTTTCACTAAATATAACCAAAATGGCTCTTACAAAGTTGCCTAACCCAGCTTTAAAATGTTAATAGCCAATCCACACTGCCAGTACAAAGTACCCTTGTGTAAATGAGATACGCATAGGAAGCAATGATGAATATTGAATTTACATAGTGTAATTCAACATTATTATTAATAGGCTGTGTACAATTGACACAAAGACTACTTGCAAAATGTAAGAACTTACCTTTGTATGGGTTGATAAAATGCTCTGTGAGACCAGCCTTGTCAGTTTTCAGTTTAACGTGTTGTTCGGCATCCTGTTGAGGACAGACCCGTCTTCTCCTCACAGATCTCTCCATTAATGCTTCATTGCCAGCCATATCATCTGTTTGACAGAATATTTCATGTATAATTAACATATGTGAGTCACCCAGTTAAGCTAACATACATTTATTAGTTTCCTTTATACCAGGATATACATTTTATATTGATAGCTTAGTCACAAAGTAATGCAGGCTTTTTACCCTAATAATCAAATCTCTTGAGTAGCAAATGCAGTGGATTTTCCTGGAGGAAACCTGTTGTGATCCTCAGAGTGTAGCTCAAGGTATTTACCCTTCTCTCACACACACTCTTTTTTTTATTATGCACACAAGAATATATCTATATCTATAATAAATCATATTCCTAACATCAAAATACTGAGTGAAGTTTAGAAAGAATTTAGAACACAGACATCGGTCAGTATTTGTCAAATTTTAAGATACTGGCACAATAAGCTAAACAGTTAAATGACTGGGGACAGAGCAGATTGAAATATCGCTTTCTACATATTTACATGTTTATGCTCGTTGAACAGGTGTATTGATAAAGCACTGGCATTTTTCTCCTGGAGGTTTATTGCACTTACAGTAAAGAGTATGAGGAGCCCCTCTCCTCTCTCTGGCTGGTAAACTTCACTTTGTAGGAGTTGAACACAAGATGTCGAATTATCTTTCTATCATGACCACTTTTTCTTAGTTGATTTTGGATTGATCAATTTATTGAATGAGTTTGTAATTTGTGTTTAGTTTATAAATATTCAACAGTGACTATAAGATATAAATAAATAAATAAATAAATAATACAGGCAACATTTCACCCCTATAGGATTTATCAATTAGCCTACAGTATATTACGTACACCTGCTTGTGTGTCCATAGTGATGGCAAAAGTGGGTTGGGAACAGCAAGTGTGCCTTTGTAAGTCCTATCTCCTCAATGACAGCTCTTCCTCTTGCTGACTGATCACTGATGATTCCCCCATTGGAGACCTGGATGCTAATCCCATATATTACTATCATGCACATGTGCATTGATGAAATGATGATGATGACTTTACCTGCACCTGCTTTCACATAGCACATAGCCTACTGTATGTACAAGCTACCTATTCAAATTATACTGTGTAAAATTTTCAGAATCAATTCAATTGAAATCAAAGCATTTATTGTCATATGTACAGTTAAAACCAAGTTTCCCTGTACAATAAAATTCTTACTTTGCCTTCCACTCTGAATGCCATTCAAAAGACAATAAAATAAATTAAGATATTTGGAGAGATAAAGAAAGAAAAGTATCCTAAGAACACAATAGCCTGTGTACAATATATACTATACATTATCAATATACAATATACAGTAACAACAACTAATATCTGTGCAAAGTCTGTCCAGGCAAAATCTGTCTGTGATTGTGCAGTACCTGTGGAATTGTGTAATGTATGCAAAGTGAAGCTTCCTGTATGGTGAGGTGGGTTAGGGTTGAGACAGGGGCAGTGGATTAGATCTATTGATCAGTCTGATGGCCTGAGGATAAAAACTGTCCCTCAGCCTAGAGGTCCTGCATCTTTTGTACCTTCTGTCAGAGGGCATACGTGTGAAAAGCTTGTGTTGCGGTTTGGTGGAGTCTTTGATGATGATGTCCTGCAGAGATGGTAGGGGCACCCTGACAATCCTCTCAGCAGTTTTTACCACTCTCTGCAAGCATTTGTGATCCATGTCGATGCTGTTCGCCATACCACACAGTGATGCAGCTGGTCAAGATGCTCTCTATGATGCAACTGTATAAGCTGCTGTTGTGTCGATCTTCTCAACTATCAATACACAGTTTATAATACACCTGTTGAATCTCCTTACAGTATATATCTGATAGTGGTAACAGACAACAGTCTCTGTGTTGTGTTTTGATGTTGGTGGTGGACTAATGGCTGACAGTTGGCCAGTTAAATCTAACAAAGAAGCACAGACAGCTCCAATGTTGATGTCCAATTACACAAAGACGCTACTGATACAGATGGATAAGTACACATAGATAATCACTCTGGATGTCAGTACAGCTACTGTCTCTCTCAGATAGGCTATGAATATTTACAGGTTTTCATTTAACATTATAAAGCAGATAGCTCATACCAAACAATTTAATTGGCTGTTAGCCGTGCTATAATACCTGTATATCATGGTAATGACATCTAATTCCTTTACACATTTCAGTATCACTCCACGTTGTTTAACCCTGTCTGCAGTGTTGGAGGAGGCTCGTGGGCGGTGGGACAACAGGACTAACAACGGAGCTAGCAAGGTTGAAAACCAGTTTTTAGTCGGATGGGGTGACTGCTTACGGAGCAACACAACCAGAGCTTGCCCTCGTGAGCCTTCCCATGCTGCCGGACAGGGACAAACTCTGCAGCAGTTGCTGAGACTATGCTAGTCTGCAGCTAAAGCTATCTGGAGT
>NC_089207.1:28806686-28899186 GCF_963930695.1 Labrus bergylta | reverse complement strand
TTCTCTCTACTCACTGTATACAACTGTTTGTATTCCATTTCACACCTGTTCAAGTTTTCCTGTAATTGAATGCTTCTGTTCACAGACGTTATATAGGATGACCTGAGAGGTAGTAAATATATTTGATATGCTAAACTCAACACTTACTTGTATAAGGACATAAACAATGGCCCACAATTCCTGTTGATGCTGATGTGATTTTATAGGAATATAAAAAAACGTAATGTATCTGGAAGTTGGGGACAAAATATGTGAAGAACTTGTTCCTTCACCCATCTATGTAGGAACTCACTGAAATATTAAAGTCACATTTATCACAAAAGATCTGGTGATTATACTCTACAATGGTGTGAAAGTCTTTTTCCACATTGTGAAACAGATTGTTAAACATTCGTAAGCATACTGCTGTTTAATCCTTGCTTTATTAAGGGTTCAAATTCAAACTTAATATCACGCATTTCATGGGCAAAGTTATGTAGTTGTTAAGGAAGGTCGATGTTTTTTCAGTCAACTTTGTTAAATGAAAAAAGGTTCCCATCTGAATACTTGTTGAATGCACTAAACTTTTACCATGATATAAACATGCAAATGAGTTGAAAAGTTTAAAGCTTTGATAATTAGTCATCGAACTTGAAGACTTCATACACACAAGGGGAACATTTTTGTACATTATACTAGCTCATAATGTGTTGATGTGCTGCATCAAGACGCATGTTTTCATTAGCATGTGGCTAGCTAGCCGTCTGTTCTGTCTGAAAAATGCCCACTACGCTCTGCAATGGCTGTCTTAAATTCCAAAACTGAAAGGCAACAAGTTAACCCTCAGGCATCAGTTTAATTTACTACCCTCTTAAGTCACTAAGGACAAAAATGTCCATGCCAAAAAACTGATATAAAAATAGAACAGATTGATATTTTTTTCTATTTTTTTCTGCATAAATCTCTTAAACAACTTCAGCCCTGCTCAAAACTATCAAACATTTAATCATTTTTAGAAATTTAACCCTTTAAATGCCAGTTTGATTACATGATTCTGGCATTTAAAGGGTTAAATTCCTGATAATTACTCAATATTTGATATTTTTGAGCAGGGCTGGAGTTGCTTATGGACAAAAATGTCCATAGTGATGCATGAGGGTTAAGGCATGTTCCAAGAGGCTGGTCTATTGGTATTGTGGGAAATGTAGGAAAGCAGTGGATGCAATAGGACACTACGAGACAGACTGAGACATCAAAGGAAAAGAGACTTCAGAGGAAGAAAAAAACCCCATCAAAAAGTGCACTGTTAGCTGCATCACAAACTGATTAGAGAAAATCAGAACATTAGAAATAAAAGGTGGAATTTTCCATCAACGACTAGACTTACAGCAAACTTCTCTGTATCTATTTTTTTTTTTTTTTTTTTATTTATTTATTTATTTTTGTGCTTTTTTGTGCCTTTAATGGAGAGATAGGACAGTGGATAGAGTCGGAAATCAGAGAGAGAGAGAGTGGGGAATGACATGCGGGAAAGAAGCCACAGGTGGGATGTGAACCCGGGCCGTCTGCTTGAGACGACAGCCTCCATACATGGGGCGCGCACTAACCACTCCGCTACCAGTGCCCCCTCTGTATCTATTTTGAGAATGAATTAACCATTTCAGTTAGCGATCATGAAAGAAAGCAAAAAAATGCTTTCATTTTTCAGGGATCGGCTCTTTTGGGAGGAGGACATTTGAAGATTCCACCTTGTGATTGGCAATATTAAAGATTTTTAAGAAAAGTTTTTGATCAGAGAATTTGTTGATTAATCCAAACTGAGAGTGAAAATATAAAAACAGGCCTGAAATAGAAGATTTAGACGATTGAAGGGGATGTTGTAATGTAGCTTGTAGCAATAAATTAGAAAAAACTTCACTGATACTGCTGAACACTTTAGTTTTTAGCAGCTGCAGGTGTCAGTCTTTTGGTGAACAGTTGTATTTATGAAGTGTAAATCTGTAACGTTAACCTTAGGAGTCAGACTCTTCCTGTACATTACACCTTGTCATTGCTCGCTCTGCTTGTTTGTCCCTCCTTGCTGCCAAAACACCAGTGACCCGTCACCCATCACGAGCGTATCAGCCTCGGCTCGGGTCAGAGGTGCCGCTGTAAGTTGCTCTCTCTCTGATCCCTGTCAGCATCCATCAGAGCCTGCTGCTAATGCCACAGACACATCCAAGCACAGAGGCCTCTGGGTGCACATTATTACACCTTGGTGTGCCAGTGTTCACCAAGGACCCCATCACTCCTACCTTCTTCTTCTACTTCTTCTACTACTTCTTCTTCAACTTCTTCTACTTCTTCTACTTCTTCTACTTCTACTTCTTCTACTTCTTCTACTTCTTCAGTTTCTTCAACTTCTACTTTTTATTCCACTTCTTCTACTTCTACTTCTTCAATTTCTTCAACTTCTACTTTTTATTCTACTTCTTCTACTTCTTCAACTTCTACTTTTTATTCTACTTCTGCTTCTTCAATTTCTTCAACTTCTACTTTTTATTCTACTTCTACTTCTTCAATTTCTTCAACTTCTACTTTTTATTCTACTTCTTCAACTTCTACTTCTTCAACTTCTTCTACTTTTTATTCTACTTCTTCTACTTCTACTTCTTCTACAGAACGTTCAAAAAGTGTTGACATGGTCAGAGAACAGTGAAGACAAAAGAGGTGAAACAGAGTACCATCCCACGCTCTGTGTCTGCAGTCCAAACATCTCTAATTCATGCTGCTAGTGTTCTGTCTTACTCCTTTGTAGTAATGCTACAAATTGTGGAGCTTTCTTTCTAAAACTGGCCAACTTGTTGAAAGGATTGAGATCAATAAATGAAGGAGCAGCAGTCTCTCAGATCTCCAAGAAAGATCCTCTTTCATCTGCATCACTGTCTGCTCTGAAAACTGACCTCAAGTTTAAGGATGCTTACACAAGCGTTTCAAAGTTCAGTGTTCATGGCCCTCTGCAGGAGGTTTGATAAGGGCAAAGCAGATCATTGTACAGTAACCTCAGCTGTGTTTGTTTCTAATTGACAAGCGCATTGAAATGCTTCATACATAGTAGCAGCTAAAAATCAGCCTGTTAGCATTGTCATTGTTACCATTCCAGACCAGTTTTAGGTATTCAGCCCTGCATCTAAGCCTCACACAGCTGTTAGCATAGACTCTTATTTATGGCTAGCCAACAAGCTGGTGGAAATATCAGCAAGACAATCCATGCCACCTTTATGAGCTCTTTATGATTGATTGAGTTCTAAAACCTTCCTGCATCACAGCAGCTCAATTTGCAAAATAAAAATCAAAGACAAGGTACAGAGATCCACATTGTCCTCTGATGTGATTACATAGAGGTTTGGCTGATGCCTAACGCAAATTGTTCCTTTTAAGAAGTCTTATTGAATTCAGCAGAGCAGCTCAATTTAAAGCTGGGAAGTCAGTCGGGGTGAATGTTTAAAAGGTTATCATTAGTCGCATATTCCCAGTAAACAGACCATGAAAAGCCCCTTTGATGAAGAACATCTCTCTTGCTCTTAGCATCCACACCACATGCTACACCACACCTCACAGAGATGAAAAACCAGGCAGCAGCTTAGCTGACAGGTTATTAGTGGATATTTGTATCATAAATGATGCATGTTAAATAGCATCCTATAGCAAGCCACTAGTTAAACATAATCTTTTCTGAGTGATTTATGAGCGGACAACACACCAAAAGGCCATTAGTGATATAAGTATATAAGTTCTATTTTATTGTATTTTATGTTTCAGTGTATTAGATTGGTATTCAAAGTCAAGTAACCTCATGACATGCAACTAGAACTTCATGTGTAATATAGATGTTGAGTGCGACCATCTTTAATTGGTGCTTGTTTTCAGTGTATCTCACTGTTGCAGAACCAGTGGCAGTTCTAGACTACTTTTACTGAGGGGGCCAAACTGGGGTCAATTGTTTTGTCAGAGTAGAATATTAAACCCAGGTGAAAAATAGACAAAGATGATCGCTTTAAAAAATATTTGAATATAATGCCAAATAATAGCACACATCATTAAATACCACAACATTAAATATCATGATTTATATTTGTTTCAGTAACAGAATTGAATACTAGATTGTGAGTCCGGTTGTTGAGTCAAATACTGTGTATGTGTTATTAGGGGGGTTCTTCCTTTTGGGGGGGTGGCCACAGGGGGGGGCAAGCTCAGTGTTACAGAACCCCCTGCCTAGAACCGCCCATGCGCAGAACAATAAACATCTCTCAATTTCTCACCTTTTATCTGTTAAAGCCTGATTCTATACTCCATAACGACTAAAACAAGCTAAACTGTGCAATAACAAAGTGTCGTTAGACTTTTTTCTTACAGTGGCAGGTTACAGACTGAAGTGGACTCTTAGATTGTTGCCATGGTGATCACAGAGAAATAAACAATACACAATTACACAAACAGCCAGGAAACAAGCAGTCGTGGAATGAGTGCCATAGCTGTCCAAACATGGCACTAAAGATTTGGCAATCCCGTCAATGCAAAATGAGACATACACTGATATGTTCCAAAGTCTGTTTTTCCATTATGAAGTATTAGCAACAAACATTTTAACCCCATGTACAGGTGAGGTCTTGTGTTTCTAAAGCTACACATAGTGACATGATGTGATTATGACGCTATAAGTTTCCTAAGTGTAATGTTTCATCAGAGGAGAAGATATGTGGTTATTAAGCTTTTGAATGAGTCTTTGCAATTTTCTTTTACTGTGTTTTTTGTGGAACAGCAGTTTGACTAAATGTCTCATGCACTGGCTTTCCAGATTTGAGGTGCTGTACTTTGTAGAGTAAGAAGATGAATGTATCTTAAACACCATGAAACCCAAAGGAGCTGCGACTATGCTGTATTATGGCTGCAATATTTCAGAAACAAGGATGACTTGCCTGTCTAGTCTGTGAAGAACAATATTCCTTTTTCCTTTTCCATTCTTGAGACATCTTGGACAGTGTCTCCATCATCTGTGAAAAGCATCTGATTCTGAAAGCAGATAATTACTTTTCAAAACCTCGAGGGAATCCAAAAGAGGCTTTGGGTAGCATTCCCTGATATTGTGTTTTTATCTTGCCTGCTTTTGTAAAACACAAAGTCTTCATTTATTTGTCGTGGTGAGTTTACCAAAGACTCTCCAGATATCTATTCCTGATTAAATCTTTCTTTGCCCTGATGCTCTGCCAGAAGAGAGGAGCTTATTGCTGCTCTCTGACTCAGCTGATTCCTCTCCTCTGACTAAACCATAGACCCCCCCCCCCCCCCCAAAAGGGCCACTGGGAGGAGGCCCAGCACGCTGCCTGTTTCCTCCTTCAGCCTGACGGCGTTGGCCAGAGTCAAAGGTGGATGCTCTTGGGTCGCCGTCCCTCAGCAAGGCCTCTGTGAGTTGATGCATCATGCATTATAGATAAGGTGTGTCTGGGCGAGCTCGGGTGGGTGTTTGCAGTCAGAGAGCTCAAATGCAGGCGTTATCCAAATCACAAGCTGAAGGCTGCGGCATGGCATGTTGTGTGAGCTGTGCACAAACACAAGCAGACCCATTTATTGAGTCGTCTTTTGAGACTCGTGACTGAACCATGTGATCTGCTCTCCGTGCATCAGCCACCGTCGGTTCCAGGCACAGGGTTGTGCCGACACCCTTCACACTGAGGCCTGGGGAGCTTTGGTATCTGCGGCTGACTCTGTCTCACACCTCCTGGGACTGCCGGTCTCCTCCTCTGTTACTGAGACTATATTTAGACCTGGTCCTTTGGTACCAGATGTCTTTGTGCTGCACATGTTACAATAACTTCCCATACAGCTACATAACTTGATGTTAAGTCCTTTTATTATAGTTACATTTAACCACACATGCAAGTGATTGATATGAGCAGGAGCTGGTATAAAACTGAAGTGTGATAATGTACAGCTGGATTTCAACAGACCACCTTCAGACAGTTACAGCAGGAGATTTTTCACTAAAGCCACAGACTGGGGCAGAAAAGAGTCACCCAAATAGGACCCTTTCCCCCAAACTACACGCTAAGCCCTCTTTGGCTTCTCCTAAATGAGTGCTGCTATAAAAGTAAAGGTTCTTGCCTTGCAATCTGCTAAACCACAACTAAGTTTAGGGTTTTTCAGGAGGTGGGAAGGGGAAATGTAAGGTCCAGGCCCACTACCAATGAGAAGTATTCAAAAACAGCTCTCAGTGGCCTTGATGTTTTTATTGACATCAAAAAATGCATTGAATGAGACCTTGGTACTGTACATGTCTCTTTCGTTTATCTTTGTTGTTTTCTCATTCAGTCCTAGAACACTATCAAACTCTAGGTTACACACAGGAAGACCTCTGAGCTTGTTTCTGAAATCCTGGTTCTTCATATCAGCCAGCGAGCAGCGAGATTGAAGTTCACTCAGGATAACGTATTCATTGATCAGAATCCACTCTCTATTCTCGTTAAGTTTAAGCTTGTTAAACTCTGAAACCTGCATCCCCTGGCCTCCAACAGATCCTAAACGTGGACTGAAGCTGCTGTTTCTTCAGTCTCCAAATCTCTCCAGTGTCAGATATGTCCTTGTATACCTGTTACCATAGCAATTGAGGATGAGCATCATTTTTTGTCCTATTAATAATTCAGAATCATGTTTTTTTCAGAGGGCGAGGGCAGCTTTTGAAAACCCTAATGATGCTGATTGGTGTTGAGGGCATGAATCTATAGATGTGACGATGCTGCTGAGTGTTTTATGAACAAAGACATTTAAAGTGTGTTCAGACAACAGGTCCAACAGATGGATACAGATAAGATGAAAGAACTACCTCTTGTTTAGCAAGGGATATGCGTCCACATGATCTGGTATCTGTGTGATGTTTCTGATCTCTCTCTTCTGATGTGTGCAAACTACCTCAGAGACCCGCCATGTTTTCCAACAGCAAAATTGATGTAGCAATTACGTCCTTGAAAAAGCGACCCAGTCGTTCCTTTTGATAATTTCAGCCTGTTTAAGCGTCTCCTCTGGCTGTCGACTAAGTAGTCCAGTTCCAGAGTAACATCTTGTGCTCAGGCAACATGACGGGAGAGTTCACAGCTCAGAGGATTATGTCCAGCTCCCACCCTCAGAGGTCAGAGCTCTACTATCCATTTCCTGTTCATGCTTTGGACTTGATGCTTACACGAGGCATGGTGGCATGGTCGTTAAGTGGAGGTTCACTGGTTAGCACCCGACAGAAAAATGGTGCTGCCCTGATTATTTTTATGAAAAGCTTCCTCCCACCAACCAAATACCAAAAAAAAACATGTTTCTTTCGATTAGCCTTCTGCCCATAATAAGCCAATGGTTTGACCCCAACTTGGCTTAACACTTTTGTCATACAGAAAGGAGAAAGTGAGCTTTTCAAAAAGAACTACCAATAATATCAGGTCATAAACCTGGAGTTGGGAAGTCAACTTTTTTGCTGTAGTTTTTCTTTGCAATTGATTTCAAGTCTCATCTCTGTTTTTTAGCAGTGTCACTGAAAACCAGCTGGACCTTTTAATGGAGCTATCAGGCTCAAAATGATCGTCAGTGTTGTAGATAGACAGATAGTAGGTTCCTCCAACAGCAAAGTGTTTACAGTGCATGTTAACAAGAGACAGCCCTGAAAAACTTTCTGTGATAGAAAAAGACCTCACCGACATTTCAAGGCTGCCTGCCTCCCATAAACAAGGAAAAGCAGTTTAAGAAAATGATTTAATGAGGTTAGGTTTTCCTTTAACTATATTTACATGTTCCGCTGACATCATGCTGAGGGTCGAAAGATGAAATGTGTTATAATGTTGCTCTGCTGTGTTTAAAATCACATTTTGTGATATTTTACCATTACTTGATTAATCAGGAATCAAAAAGACAATAATTATGCAAAATTCAGAAAGACAGAGGCCATATTTAAAAATAAGAGAACATATTTATTTTTTTAATATTAACAGCTAAGTCACAACAGCTATATAATTTAACCAATTCCTAGATAAATTGACCCTAATCAAACTTACATTTGTTTAGCTAGATTGAATTTGTGTGCCTTTATTTTGGTATCTTGTAACCAGTGAAGGGCTGTCATGATTTGGTCTTTTCTAGTTTTGTTTTTCAGTGTTTAGTGTTTCTTTATGTTCTAGTGTGTTTTGTTTCATTCTTGAGTTCTGTGTGTCTTCAGTGTTTCCTGTATTTATTTTGTAGTTGTCCTCAGTGTTTCTTGTCTTGTGTTCATTCCTTCCTCTGTGTGTTTCCCTCCAGTGTTGATTGCCCTGATTGTCTTCACCTGTGTCGTTAGTCTCACATGTGTTTGATTACCCCGTGTCTATTCAGTCTCTGTGTTTCTTCTCTTCTGGGTCAGTTCATTGTTGTTTGTATGTCGTTCGTTGGTATGTCAGTTTTTGCTCGTGGTCCTCTGTGGCTCCCTGTTTTTTGATCCCTGTGTTTTTTGTTTACTTTCTGAAGTGACTTTTTGTTTGCCTTTTTGTTAAAATAAATAGTTAGTTAATTCTGCTCTTGGGTCCCCCTCCCTTGTTTTTCCAACTGAACCGTAACAAGGGCAAGTTACTGAAAATGAGTAGCAAGTTACAGTTAATAGATACAGAAAGTAAATAAGTTACTGAGTTACTTCATAATAAGTAACTTTAGCATTGCTTCTTTTTGCTTCAATAGTTTTATTAATGTAAACATTATTTAGTGTTGCTATGGCAGTGTGAGAGGAAACTACTTGTCATTGTCATTTAATATTGTTGCCATCTTCAATATGAAGGCATTTTGCTCATTAGATAGGGCAACAGTTGATATGGGAAGAAATAACATACCTTGCCATCAGTCTGTTTCGTCTTGGTTTTCTGATCGTGGAGCTGATGGTGATTTAAAATCAAGCTTCCTGTTTGTGTTGAGTGGCTCCTCCTTTATCTGTAGAGTTAAGGTGAGCTGCACCTGGGAGTCTCAGTTTACAGCCTTGGTCACTCTGACAACTAGTTTAGTAGACATGTATCGTTTAGCTCGGTGCTTCATGGGATTAATATAACTTTCTTGATGATTGACAAGGTTTTACGTCCTGCACATAGACTGCAATATACAGCGATAATGTTGACGTTTAACTCAAACAGTGAAAAATGATGTTGGTATTTCCAAGACCGAAAGGAAACACCTGAATGATCATGAGCCTTTGTGTGGGTTTACTGCGACATTCTTTCTCCCAGGATGTGACTGTGCTAACATCGTAACCTCACCTGCTGAGTCCATGTCAATAAAACAGAATCTTGTGTTGTCGGCTATTTCACATAAAGTAACAAGTGCTTTTAAATCTATGTTATTGTTGCTCGTTATTGAAGAAGAAAACTATCTAGAAGCACTAGTAGTTACTGCAAACAGAAGTGGTATAACAGTAAGGCGTGGAGTCGTGTGGCGTTACAGTAACATGTTACTCCCAACAGTACTTGCAACCTTGAACAAAACAGTTTGACATTAAAACAGTATTTAAGCTTCTTGGCATGATGTCAGAAGTGATAAAGGGTTGCCAATGAAAGAAGGTGATGATGTGAAATAAGGTCATATTTTATTAGGTTGTTAGATGCCATTTAAGTCAAATGGTGTGTTGTGGATGTTAAATAGTAGCACTGAGTGAAGGTTTTAAAATGTTCATCAAACTGAGGACATTCAGTGGTGCAGTTAAAGCACGTTGACACATTAAGAGTGGGAAAAAAAAGTTTAGAAATGAACATGACTTATAATTTCAAACTGAAAGTTCAGTGGAAATATAAAAACAGAAAAACTCCCTGATTGGTTCTTATTTCTTCTTCTTGTGCGTTTCTATGTCTGATCACCTGATGTGGATGTGTGTCTGTCCTCAGGTACGAGAAGGTTCCTGTGATCCTGGTGGGGAACAAGGTTGACCTGGAGAGTGAGAGGGAGGTATCGTCCAGCGAAGGCCAAGCCCTGGCAGAGGAGTGGGGCTGCCCGTTCATGGAGACCTCGGCCAAAAGCAAAACCATGGTAGACGAACTATTCGCTGAGATCGTTCGGCAGATGGACTACGCCGCCCAGCCAGACAAGGACGACCCCTGCTGCTCGTCTTGCAATATACAATAGCCCTGAAGGGGGGGCGTCCAGGAACAGGCCGGGGGGGGCGTCCAGGAACAGGCCGGGGGGGGCGGGGGGGGGATGTCTACCAAGAGGGAGCAGGATGAAAACACACTTAGAGACACACACATGCACATGCCAATTAAACAGGAGGTCAATTTGTGGTTGTGCTCGATGGATTTGAACTCTTTGGAGCCTAAAATCAGCAGAGACGTGATTATTCATAACACCACGTGAGTCATGGAGAGGAATGCCAGGAATCTGCCACTAGAGAATTTGACAAATGACAAAAAAAAAATGAACGTGCACTCGCCTTATGTTACTCTCTTCTGTTGCGTCCAGGTTTGTTTTATCCATTGAGTTTGGAGTGAATCATCTGCAAAGAATCACACATCAGGATCTTTATATGCTGCTCCACAATCTGCTAACAAAGGAGGGAAAGAAGGTCCGTTTTCTGTCTGTATTACGAGCGAATTCAAAACATCATGATGCATTTTGTTGTAACCACGACTTCATTAGTTACTGTGCATCAGTCTCAACATATTTCTGGGGTCCAGTTGTTTTACATACTGATGAGTATTAGATGTGTGCAGTGATTAGAGGGAGGGTTTTTCTACTCATTACAGGGCTCAACCAAAGAGGTGACCTGACAGCGCCTCCATTTTCTTATTTTTTTGTGTTGTTCAAAAAAGGAATTGAAAGAAAAGGTGCAGTGTCTTTCCTCTTTTCTAATGTGAAGATACAAACGTAAACATAGCAGTATTGTTGATATTTACATATCGTGTGATGTTTTGTTTCTCTCTCTCTCTCTCTCTCTCTCTCTCTCTCTCTCTCTCTTTCTCTCTCTCTCTCTCTCTCTTTCTCTCTGGGAGATTCTTGTTGACAGATTGCCCGGTTATAATATATCCAACTGCTTCATCATGACAAGACAAAGAGTTCATCTTTTCAGTGTTTTGAAATGTCTACAGCAACTCTTTTCAGGAACATTTACACTTGTCACTTGTTACAGGAACAAGTGAATTTGCCAACATTTGTCAGCCTCAGCATTTTATTTTTCTCCTCCTGGTTTTACGATGACACAGGGTGCTTAACGATTGAACATCCTGATCCCATCCTTTCTGTGCTTTGAGTGTTCAGACCCATAGAATCAAATAGTAAAGACGACGACGATGATGATAAGGTAATTAATGGTAGTGTAAATATTTTGTATTGAAGTGCCAGCTCCTATAAGACACTGACTCAACACGTGGAAATGTCAACTGTATGCATGGCTAGTAAACAAAAAAAGGACTCTTACTTATTATAGGCTGTGGAAACGTGCAAACCAAACACATACACTGTCTGGACATCTGGACACTGTCTCAACTGTACATCTGTGTTTCCACGGGACGGCAGACTTTACCCGTGTGACCATTTTCATTGTTGATTTTATATTTTTTTATGTGACCATTTACTCTTTATTCCCTCTCTGAATGGTGACACTGTTACATTTGACACCTGAACAATAAAAGTGCGTTCAACACTCGACTGAGGCTATCAAGCTTGAGTGAAATGAAGTGAATGATTGCTCACTGAGATTTTATTACCAGAGTATTTCTCTTTAACAGTTCTTGTCCTACTCGTACGTCTTGACTATAGCTCTATTTTTATTCATGAAACGTCTCGTGTATTTGGGGTTTTCAAGGCTTGAATCCACCTTCACTATATTGTCCTAACTTTGTCAAAAATAGAGACTGTGTATAAATTGTCCACTTCTATTTGGCTATAATTGGGATACCTATGCCACTCATTTGAATTCCACTTTTACTACAAATATGAGGTGTTTGGATTTTAAATAAACACAAGATGGCCTAATAAAAGGATAAGCACTCATTGAGACATATCTCATCCCAATTACGCCCCTATGCTCTACTGATAAGTTACTTAACTTACCCAGTATGGCCCTTAGTTGCCACGGCAACCAAAACACCATTGCCACCGTCAACAGACCCGGGCTGTGTTGCTGTGTTGATGCAGCTCCAGGTAGTGACAATGATGATATTAGCTATCCTCACACATGTCCACTTCTGACTCCCAGAACTCAACAGTGTTGGCCGATGGACAGCAACATCCAGGACACCATTTAGATTTAAACGGGTTCTAAATGCTAGCCTGAAGTCAACTGGTTAGCTTTTTGCTAAAGATTGAGCCCCATTTTTACTTTGATTAAATTGGCAGTTATTATTATCCTTAGATGCGTCTTCTTTTGAGCAGCACAGTGATGAAAGCTTTGTGTGAGTAAGTGGAGCACACCTGTGCCACACCACTGTGACATTTGAGGCAATATAGAGCCCTGTCCAAAGCTTCTAGCTAAGGATAAAAAAAATAATATTTAAAGGCAAACTACAAAGGTATGTTATTACTTCTCATATCAACCTTTGGCCTCAGAGATCTACTGAGCAAAATAATTTAGTTAAAAATATAATGGTTTAAAGAGATTGATTTCAGCTTTGATTTTTTTAACCTTGCTTTGACTCCCACTAATTTCAGAGATTGTTGTGAATCACTGGTGCAGAGTGAAGTGGTCTGTCGGGGGAATCGCCACTTAATAGAGCGAGAGAAGTGTGTGCCAGCATCTCCTCTGAGTGGCTCATCAACATCCACCTTCAGCTGAAGAGTGAGTCTTTGTGGCCACTTTCTGCTGCTTTGTTGAGGCAGAGCAGAGAGATGGAGGTCCTGATGGTGAGTGGTCTCAGAGGGGTTCATTAGGTCAGAATCCCCTCTTGCATCGCTGCATCATTTATGTTTGTGGTAACATATAGCCAAACACAATTTAACGTCCTTGTTGTCAGGGGAAAGAAAATTTAATGAGAATGAATGGCAAACATTTGCAGGAATCAGCCGAATGGTGCAGCTGGTGTTTTTTAAAATGTAATGCTGCACTCCAGGTCCCCCCTTTTCCGCAAGTCCTTGCAGAATTAGGAATGACTTTCAAGAAACGCTAGGTAGCATCGTGATATGTTGAATCCTCAGCGGGGAACAGACTGGGAAAGAAAAATAAAATCCTCTTGAAAACAGCCCCCTGAGATCCACAGTGTAGGTGTTTGAATGAAATTGCCGCTGAGTCATTGTTACCTGTTCTCAGAGGAACAGACGCTGCAGCTGTGACACAGCACACAGTGTTTGTTCCAGCTGAGCTCCTTTACATCAGAATGTCAAATGTCAAGATGAAAAGGGGAGAGAGGGGGCTGTATGAGTCACCACGGCCCCCACCGCGGCCCAGGCTGCAGCACAGTCCCCTGGGGTATCTGTGTGGGATAAAGCAGCCTTTGACAAAGAGGCCATGTCTGCCCTGTGCACTTTTACTCCAGGACACACAAGGAACACCCTGCAAGCGCAGCAGTTTCAGAGGATGAAGGAGATTCCAACGCACAAAGTGAACAAAGGAGCCTTTAAATTGCTTTAATCATCTCATTGATCGGTGGAGCATTAAAGGTCTCAATGTGGTCCAGACAGGGGTGGGAAAGTGTGGAAATTAAGCTTTTGTACCTGTGCAGCTCAGAGAAAATCAATAGGGGGGATGTAAAAGAAGAAATTATACCATTTCCTGTTTGACTGAATTCCTGTAAGGGACAAAAGCACACTGTGGAGCTCCATGTTTAAAGGAAAAGTTCAGATTTTTGTTGAAGCAGGGTGATATGAGGTAATATTCAATAGGGAATGTGTTTTCCCCAGGGCTCCAAACAAAAATGTCGTTTTGTTTAAACCCAATTTTGCTGTTTCCTTCATTATGTTATTATCTTTTATATATGTTGTCTCTTGTATGAACTGATGGGCCAAACAGAATGTGCAGGAAAATAGAAAAGTGCTGTCTGACCTGACGACACGGTGATATTTTGAAAATATTTAAAGCATATAATAAACTTGGGGTGAATTCATGTTTTTCAGATTGGATTTAGGGGGATAAATGCATTTTTTGCAAACCCTTGTGCACAGCAGTATATGAGCTTAGTTTCAGCGTTGACACTTCAGCTGGCTGCTCTAGCAAGGGACCGTGCTGACCATACATCAAAACTATCACTTTAAGATGTCCTCACCTTCCTAATGGTTACCCAACTACTTTGCTAGGTTTTTAGAGGATGTGACAGATTGACAGAGTATTTATTATTTGTGCTGTTGGTTAGAATGAAGATGTGATGTTTGATGCCTTTTTATACAAGAAACAATGTCAATGTGCAGGAGGGGGAAGAAGGAACAAACAAGCTGAGCCAGGCATGTCGGGAGGCCTAATAACTAGGTGTCATGGCAACCAGATGGCAACACATGAGTTGTCAATTTCACAGTCTAATTTGCAGCTGTAACAGAGGAGAGCGTGTGTGGGGGATGATCCGTGCAAACAACGAAAAGAGATTCCTCCACTGGATACTTGAGTTCATGTCACATGTAGCCATTATCAGCGATAGGCTTTAAAGGTTGAGCTCAGCCAAATCAGAAGCTAACATGGTTTACAGACAGGGACTAGACCTCATAAAAAATGTATTCAAATGGCAATGCTTGAAGAAAAGAAATTGTGAATTACCCCAAAATGCTAAGCTTCTTTTTTCCTCGAGGGGCCTCGTTCTTTTTTAAATTGAAACTATAATTTAACTTCAGTATTTTTGGATTGCAGCTCATTCTCAATGATTACTAAAGAACATTTTAGTTGTTGTACCAATGTAGTGATTCAATATAATAATAACTGAGTTTTAAGATGCTTCAAGGTAGATTCTGTTCCCTATAGATGAGTAAGTATTACTTTTCAGCATATTCTTTGTGCTAAGCTAACTAAGCTTGGTCTATGTCTCTGTTTCACTTTGATGGTTTTCTGTGGTTTCCCGACAAAAGGATTCATCATGGGTCAGTCTGATTCATCTTCCTCATGTTTTAGTGACCTGTGTGTCTGTAATAATGAATGAACATACAGTGTGTAAATTGTTTTTTTTGTTTTTAGATGAGTACTAACCCACACATGAAATGTTCTTACATAAACAGGAGCCAAGCCTACAGTCCCTGGAGCAGTGATTCTCTAGTATCTAAGATAACATGTTGATTTCAGATCCTGAGGCTTTTAGTCAACAAAACTGTATCCTGTAGTCTTTATGTTTTTGTTTTAGGAGTCAAACTGCTCCCTTCTCTGTGCACTTTTGAATTAAGATGAATGAGATAACTTAAAAACAGAAATTCCAACTCGATTTTTTTTCAGGTTTCACACCTTACCAACTGATTTGCATAAAGTCCTTAAATACATATTACCAACAACCGTTTAAGAATGGCAGTAAGTAACTCACACCTGTATGTCTTTGATGGGATTTCAGTTTGGCATTATTGTTCTCACTGACTGTTCTTACTGCAGAATCTAAATCTATACCATCTGTAGCTATGATGTAATGTTCATATTCATATCTTATCAAAAGTGAGATACTAATCACAAGGATTTATACAACAGCTGAGGGATTAAGTGTTTTCCTACAAGAGGGACAGGACAAAATACTATCACATATTTTTCTGTGAGTTAACAAAATGAAAAACTTTCAAAACACACTAATAGCATTGGACTGAGATGAAAAGGCGACAAAATGAATGGCAACAATAGCATTTCATAAAACCCAACCAAGAAAATATGTAAATCTACCCCATCTATTTATAGGAATGTGATTGCAGTCATGCAGAAAATGTCATTTGTGCATTTCCCTGGAGAAAATGATTTGTAGCCTGACTTACTGAAACACAGATGCAGCAGTAATAAAATCAGTTTTAATATCTGCTGTCCTTATACCTTCATTATAAAAACAGGATGGAGCATGTGATGAGCCTCCCCCTGCTGGCTTCCCTTTCTTGTTGAGGAGGGGGCCTCAGCAGGAGATTGGCGATGATCTGGTTTGAGGGGAGGAGGCTTCATTCCTGAGCTTTGGATGCTCGCCCTCTGAACAAAACAGATTCCCTCCCTCTGTTTGATCAGCTGGAACAAATCCCCACCTCTGCACCCTACCTCGAAATGTTGTTTTGCCTCTGTTGCCAACCACAGGAAAGACAACGAGATGTAAAATGTCTTTATTCAGGTTTTTTTAATTGCTCCTTCTGACAATTAAAACATTATTTAAGGTAGGGCTTGAAGGGTTTTATTAATTGCATATTTGTATCTGAGTGCAGAAATCTGTGATTGTCTATATGTATTGCCTGTGTGATTTAGAAATGGTGTTATGATGATGTTTGTCCTGTGTGCAGAACATGGAGCAGAGCATCACAGCTGGACAGACAGAATGAGTTCCTCACAAGAATGAGTTCCTTCCTGTGGGATAGGGGTATACTATGGGTTACTATTTCTGGAGCAAAAGATTTTCCATTGCAGCTTAAAAATTCACATTGTCATTTTCCATCAGCAGAGACGAATCCAGACTTTTCTTTTGACTTTGTGAGTGGGGAGGGAGAGGTTAATGGGGGGTACGTTGAGGTGGCATGACGTTTGTGTGGACCCATACAGCATTACTTTACCCTCTCTATCTCTACTATTCATATCAAAATGTGTATTATTCCCTCTTAATACAGTTTATTTTAACTTAAAAACTAAAACAACAGAGTGGAAATATGTTAATCTTAAGGAAATCAAACAAGCTGTTTGTCTGAGTCCAATTTCAAAGAAACTGTGCTACACTGAAATGAAAAGAAAGCAGCCTCTTGCAACACAGCCACTATAATATAAGTCCCACCTCTGACAAGGCAAATAGCCAATCATAGTTTAGGGTTTTGGGGTGGCCAAATTCCAATGGCGATTAGGGCCACCCCTGGCCATCCCTCTGGATCTGCCCCTGCATATCTTCCGCTGATACAAAGGTTGACACTCTAACTAGGAAAGGCCTAAGGTTAAGATCAAGGGTTTACACTGATGCTTTGTTTAGACTGAATTTCAAGCAGATTAAAGAAGCAAAATAATTTAGGCTCTCATCAGTAAGTAAATCAAAAACTGTAACATATTGTGCTTTGACTTTTCAGGGTGCCAAGTGTTTTTATTGTATTTCATTTAAGGCTTTGAACCCTCTGAAGATGTTTTTGTTAAGTAAACACTGAAGAAAGAATGGTCTCATGGGAGAAAAGTGCACCTTTTGAAGACTTTCAAAAACTAATCTGTGGTGTGATTCAACCAACATTTAAGTAATCACAAACGTTTTCTCAACAACATGTAAGGTAAGTGTATAAAATTGTAAATTGTATACAGCCTTTCAAGGTTTAAATAAACCGACATTTACTTTTCACCTTTTTACAGCACCTGTAGAAATATACTGTATCAGTGCAAGCAGTATGGTTTTAAGTGGGCCAAACCTGAATGTTAGACTGTAGTTGGTGCACTGTGTGTGTGTACGTGTGTGGGCCTAGATATGGTCCAGATTGACTGGATCAGTGGGGGCTGCAGGAATGTAAAAGTCTAACTCTGGCTCTAATGACCTGGTGTTCTAAGTTGGTGTGAAGCAGTGACAGGGCAGGAGGAGATGCAGTGTCTGCTGCAGAGATTAAAATAGAAATAGAATCTCATTTCCATCTTCCATCCCTTCTTAAGGTGAATACACCCTCAGGGAAGGTTATTGTGTGGAAATGTTAAGATTTGTGTTTCAGGTGTCTGTCAGGTGAAATGAATAGACAGATGAATGATTTTATGGAAATATGTCAAGGTTAAGAAACTCATATACTGTATAGGTATATACAGTTCTATTCTATAATAGACACAGAATATAGTCACTCACTACACTATGCATTCTAACAGGTATGGTTGTTTTAATTCTTAACCATAGAAGCAGTAGTTACTAACCATTGAAAGATCAAGAATTAACTTATTTTTAGGCCAGTATTTAATGTTTTGCTTGAATGGGAAAAAATACAAAATTTGAACTGGACAAAAGTGCTTAAAGTATCAAAAATGAAAGAAATCATAATGCAGAATGACCCACTAGACAAAATGTCTACTATTGTATATTATTTCTATTATCTGCCTTACCAGTTTTCTCTCCAAAATCTCTCCTTACTGTTTTCCAGTTTCTCTTTTCCTGGTTGGGATGTTGGGATTTCTTTACTGGACGCTAGTCCTTTGATTGAGCACAGATATCTTGTGTTCATTCAAAGTTCTGTTATTGGTTTACTATTGGGTGCTGTATAAATAAAGGTATTATTATAATTATTCTTGCATCATTGGTAAAGATGGAGTTTTTTTTTATGTATTCTAATATTGCAGGGAAGATCAAACTATAATGTGCATACAAATACGTCTTTCAGTTGGTTGTGGCAGTGTCTGTATTTCACGAGTAGTGCGTGGTTTCAGATTCTTCAGCTGTCAGGGCAAGCTGTCAGTGGATTAGGTGTTACAGGGACTTGTTCATTTCCATAATTTGCAGGGCGCTTTTATCTAAAAACCTTCTCTTTCAGTTTCTGTGATAAGGGTGCTAAGGCGACTCCTGCTTCACTGTCTCATCTTCAGACTCTGTCTTTAAAAAGAAACCTTGTGTCACATCTTTATTAGGTAAGGAAATATCCACTAACATCAAGGTTCTAATCCTCTAATGCAGAATGTGAAGCTGGCCATGTGATGCTCTGGAGCCAGCTTGACTCAGACTATCCCAGAGAAGTTTACTTCCATTTATGAATACAAGTAAATATCAAATAACTTGTGTTTCCTATTTGAGGTCTTGCAGGAATTATATTTAGGGCCTTAATTGTAAAAGCTCCATGTGCATGGAAATGCACAGAGGGTGAATTGAAGTTGTGTTAATGGGGGTCTTGAAGCTTGATTTTTGTCCCATGTGAAAAGTTTCCCTTTGAGTACACAGTGTTAAAATAAAATGAGTTTTTTTTTTGTAGTGTTCTTTTTTTATTGTGGGATGAAAGTGCTGCACAGAAATGATAATAAAGCATGACAGGGTTATGCAGGGAGATGATTTCCAATGATCAAAGCTACATAAGACCAGGATGTGTTCAATAGACAGTATGAGGGACATTTAAGAGTGTATGGTGTCTTTATGAGAATATGTGCATACTGTACATGTTTTAGATATAAAGGTAAATCAATTGTGAGAAGAAAAGAAAAGAAGGGTCAAATTAATTAAAAAGTTAGTGAATTGGGCTTTCCAACTGCGAGGTACTGGTGGATTTGATGTTTAATGTGAATGTTTAATATGTTTAAAAAGCTGAACATGTTGTATTAAGTTGATAGAGAAGGCTTAAAGTACAAGGAGATAAATAAAGATCATGAAATAATCAAATGTAATCTAAGAATGTAAAGAAAAGTGTACCAGTGTTTTCTCATTATTTCTTGTTACATAACTGGATGAGAGCTCACCAAGAACATGGCACTAAATCTTGACTGCTTACATAACTAATCCAAAACAGCATTGTGCCCTGCTTTTTTTCTCTGAAGCTCTCAGTCATTTTCACACTCTACAGCTGATATGTTCCTGTTGTTATCCTCAGCTTCAAATCAGCGCCTCCAGAGGGCCACTGAGGCTGCCAAGACGCCCTGTGTGAATCCTCCATCTTCAGTCCCACATCACCAAGGCGTAGGAGACTTCTCCTCCTGCCAGGGAGAAGGTGGGCGGGCTGCAGACATGAAATAGAGACATGAAGGGAAAAAAAGGAAATAATGGCATTTTTAGCCTCCCAACATGATTCTTGTCTTTCATCCCAGCTACATACATGGAGGAGTGGGAGATGTGGAGGCTGTGTTCAAGCCAATGCCCCGAGGCCGCTATTCATAAGAAAATAATGATCACTACGCAGAAGCATATTACAGAATTGCGCAACTGGTACAGACATTTTTTTAAAGGTTTCCGTGACAAGAAAAAAAGCGAAAAATCAAAGAGATTCAAAAGTGCCCAAATTAAAAAAAGAGACGAAAAAGTGTTTTTTGTTTTGTTTTTTGAAATACAGCCGTGAAGAAATTAAAAAACTACAACATAATAAGAGACAAGAGATGCATAACTACAAATATCTGCACGTGATGCTCAGTTTGGGAGGAATGGCGGGGTTTAAAAATGTCTGAGTGCTCGGCCATTTTTGTCAGAATTCATCCATTGCTTTTCAAAGTATATTTATAACATTTATGTACATTACTCCTTTCAGACCATTTTTATTCTGAATTATTTTATTTATAAGGATAATCATTGTGGCTGTAATCAATCCACACTTTAAAAGTACCAACAACAAGGATTTTAATCAAGTCTAAACACATTTCACTGATTTAATAAATGTGTCCTGTGTCTTTAAAAAACAATTTAATCCAGCCATTTAAATGTTTCTAAACCTGCTCCTGGTTAAATGTATTTCGGCCTCTTTGTTTTGCGAGGAATTCGAACACATCAAGATCAGAAACACACTTCAGCTATTCAACAATCCTCAAGTGGTTGTTGGATATTACAGAGAAGAAATCAAATGTTTTCCTCTAGACATCAAACACGAGAACATTTGTCAGGTCACAAGACTAAAGCTTAAACTGATGTGCAGCTGGTGTCAATGTGGTGTAGTTTAAACAGTCCTGATGTTAACTTAATGAGCAGACGCTGGTCAACAGCAGCACTTGTGTGATTGCTAGTTTGAACTTTTAGAAGTGGATAGTGCAAGTCGAGGACTGCAGAGTGGTAGTATAGTAACTAAGAAGCACCACAGGCTTTATTTGTATCGTCAGCTGTGGATCGTTGTCTCTCAACTGGAAGGTTGTGGGTTAGATCCCCAGCTGACACTGTCAGCAGTGTGTGTATGTGCATGAATGGGATAGAGTAAAACTAATGTAACTTAACAAAGCAGCTTCTGCAACCAGTGTGTGAATGTGACCTGTGGTGTTAAGAGTGCTGAGTAGTCCAAGTAGAAGACTAAAGAGCTACTCAAGCCTGTGTCTATGTGCCATTTTCCATTTATAATAGTGAGACAGTATTACGTTTTAAAATTAAAAAAAATAGTGTCTTACAGCTGATCTGCAGAATGTTCTGGCAACTGATGCTGTCTAGGTGTGAGGATGTTTCAAGACTGATCCTGTCTCTGTAAACAGACAGATGACACAGGCCACACATACAGTACTAATATACAGGAGAGGATAGACTATCAGACTATAAGACAGTATCTGTTTTACTTCAGCTAGGTAATGTTTGACAGCATTTAACATTTATCTTTTCCCTTTGTGTAAACATAACAAGACTTCACATCGTGTGCTCACGCTCTTACTCTTAATGTTTATACACATTTGAAAACTCACCTCTGACTACACAATGGTACAAATAGACATGGTTTAAAAACAGCAGTGAAGAAGAAGAATTCACTGGCAGATCACTTATTTTGAATATTTACTCACTTTTATGGAGATGCCAAGTATATCAGGCTTCACTTTGGACATGACATGCTTGAGAGCTAGAATAAAACAAAATGTATGAAGTTGTGAGGCAGTTTGAAACAGAAGGATTTTTCTGTCCTAAACCTCTTTGATGGGAAGTACAAGGGGAAATATATTTGTTTTGTGACAGAATTCATTTGGTGGCAGTAATTGACATTATTGAGTCGTATTAGTATTGCCAGGCACATTTAATACAACCAATATGTGAATTAATCCATCCATTAACTATCCTGCTTTTCCCATCGGGGTCTCTGGGGCACTGGAGCCGATCCCAGATGTCATTGGGTGAGAGGCGGGGTACACCCTGGACGGTTCACCAGTCATTTACAGGTCTGACAGGTCTGACAGGTCTGAGACAGACAAGCAGTCACACTCACATTCATCACACCTATGGACAAATTAGAGTTAACAATTTGTTCAATATTAAATACCTAAATCAAAACAACAACAAAAACATTCGTAGTGTTTCACAACAAGAAATATTTTCTCATAATACTGAAACACTGTTCATGAGCAAATATTAAATGTCTTAATAATGTAATAGTTTGTGCCATGTTGTTTAAGTTTCCAATAATGAGGTGATTATTGAATATTCATTTTAAACAATGACAGGAGGGTAATATTCTCATTTTACGGATGTTATATTTGTTTCATCTGAAGACAGGCTGGAGAACAAGTGGCTTGCCATCTGGTTTTTGGTTGTTCCAGCAGTCATCGCTAGATGGTGCTGTCGCTCTGTGTCGCGCTGCTGCTGAGAAGGTGGAGGTGCTGCACCTCCTTCATTGTCTGAGCAGAGGCACCGGGAGTGGATCCGCCGCTCGGCTCTGCGTAATCCCGTGTCTTCCCCCGGCTCACTCACTCAGTCGTCCGCCATGGCGACCGCAGAAAGCCTCCTCTCCGGTCCGACCTGCATCTAGAACTCAACCGGGGCGTCTTTTTCCACTCTGTACCGCTGGACGTGGATGTAAAAGATCTCCTTTCAGCTGGGATATACATAACGCGTGGACAAGCCTGCATTTCCAGAGAACGGGTAAGAATCGTGCAGCCTCTCTTAACCCTGTGCACTCTAAAGGGAAGTGATTCAACTTGTTTGAGGAGATTAGGGTTAAGTCCTGAGAGTACCTTTGCCGTGTTCTTTTGTGATCCTCTGGATTTCTGGGAAAGAAAATAACTATCAGTGTGTGAAACCTTCATCTGCAGAGAATATTACTGTCCCATTTGTCCTCCAGCACACATATACCTCAGCTGTATGGATGTGTGTACAGACGCCGCAGTCGCCGATGTGTCGTTGCTGCTTCATTCTCTCTGTGTGTGTGTGTGTGTGTGTGTGTGTGTGTGTGTGTGTGTGTGTGTGTGTGTGTGTGTGTGTGTGTGTGTGTGTGTGTGTGTGTGTGTGTGTGTGTGTGTGTGTGTGTGTGTGTGTGTGTGTGTGTGTGTGACATTTCAATAACCACATGTATCCAGGAAGTGTGGATTTTCTATCTGTGTCTTAGTTTCCACTGGCTGCCCATGTGAGTCCATGTAGTGCATTAATGTCACATCCACTGTACTGACTGTGAATGTCCTGAGGATTACATGCAGCCTGCTCCATTAACCTACATTACATGAACGGTGTGAACATACTACCAGACTGCGTGAGTTGGAAAAACCCTCCCTGATTGCTTAATTTCACCGTTCTCTTCCCTGAATTCTCAGTTATCACGCAGGCTGTTTTTCATGAGGCTCAAATGACAGCCCAGCTTTGGTTCCAACAGGCATGTATCCTGTTGGTTGTCATTCTTTCCCCTTAATGAACACATGTTGTTGCCTGAAATACAGTGTGAACTTAAAGTGATTCAGGCAATGCCAGCCACACCCAGGTATCAGTGTCTGTGGCAGAGCACACAGGAAATTGAGCTCTTTTTTTGTTTGGAGCTTCCCCTCAGGTAGATATACAGTCGGCTTTATCAGCCTCGGCCCTCTGGCCATTCAGCTGTCACTAAAAGATTCCAGCTGTGCGCAGCTGGACCGCAGCAAGGGGCCCTTTGTGCCCCTGCACAGAGGAGCCACTGTTACAGCCACAGAGACCCTAAGCCAGCAGTCACAGCTCCATGTTACACACTTGTGGGGAATTTCAAGCAAACAAGTTCAAAGACAGTCTGAGAAACACTCAGGGGTCTGTAAATGTCCCCCCAGCTCTGACACCCTGGAGAATAAGGTGCCAGCTGCACATTTGGACACTAAATGGGGGCGGCAGTAGCTCAGTCTGTAGGGACTTGGGTTGGGAATCGGAGGGTCGCCGGCTCAAGTCCCGGCATGGACCAAGTCTGGAAGTTGGTCTGGTAGCTGGAGAGGTGCAGAGTCCACTTCCTGAGCACTGCCGAGGTTCCCTTGAGCAAGGCACCAAACCCCAAAACTGCTCTGGAGTGCTCGCTGTGGGCAGCCCCCCCTCACTCTGACGTCTCTCCATTAATGCATCTCCATAGAATCCTGTTTGTGCATGTGTGTGTATTTCAGCCTATGTGTGTGTAGCATGTTCATTAGACAGAGTGTAAAACTGAATTTCCCCTTGCTGGATTAATAAAGTATAAATTATTATAAATGTGTTTTGTTGGGATCTGAGTTACCTATTCAGAGGTACACACACCCAGCCTGTTTGATAAATGATGCCTGGTGCAGGGAAGGCTACGTGTTGGCTGAAATAATCACTGTCTTCTCTTTCACTGTCCTCTGTTTCACTGCCGCTTTGTTTGAACAGTGTCTGGTTACACAGCATGCATGCACAGGTCAAATAGGTCTTGAATTTTCAGACTCTGCATGACACAATGTCACTTAACAAGGCGAGGGCCGCAGAGCGATGTCTGAGAGAGGATCACTTGTCGTAAATGACTGGGCTTTCAATGAAAATATGTTTGTGTTTCCATTCCCTGTGAGAGCGTTTGGTCTGGTTTCCATCAGCCCTGGGGAGTGTTTGTGTGCTGTGCAGCTGAAGAACTCCAACATCATGTACCCACTGTCCTGTGACATCAGTGTACACAGGTGCAAATGAGAAGAATGGGCTCTCTATACAAACTTTTGCTCTTGTGGTGAGAAGTTTATAGTTATGTTCCTGAATGTGCCCGTTAAACCCAAATCCTTTTGAGCCCCTAATGTTGGCTTTAAGCATGAATAGGTCTCCAAAGTTCTGAGTAATTTCATAAAGAACAACTGGAAGTCAAACAACACAACCCTCACATGTATTACAGTCAGATAGATTAAACATTCAAAGTTTAATTTAGATATGTATTACTCCTGTCCAATCAGAGCAAAGAGCTGATAAGGACTTGATCAGATATTTTTGCTTTTGAAGTCAACAGATCTTGATATTTAAGAACCAGCCATAAGCCTCAAACCCTGTCAGTTAATGGAAACAAATATCATCAGGACATTGATATGCAGACTAACAGCAAAGTGAAAGTAATGCATTGTTTGTTTCTGTCATGAACCAAGCCAGCATTCATAATATTTGCTGTTTCAAGGTGCCAAAATCTGGGATATTTACTTTTTTTTTCCATTTTATATCACTTCAATGACAATGTCTTTTACATATTTGGATACCTTTGAAGTTTTTTGGATCATTGGACGGACAAAAGAAGTTACGTGACGGTCAACAAAGCTCTGGAACAGTGTGATGAAATATTTTTACAATGTATTACATACAGTGTGATCAATTAGTCAGTCAGTTGCAAAGTAATTGATTAGTAATGAAAATAATCAATATTTGTTGCTCTTAATGGCAGCCTGTGGTATCTGTTTTTACCGCACATCCATCCAAATTACAGTCTGCAGTGTTCCTCTGTGTCCCCTGTGCATCATAGACCATCACCAGACAGAAAGAAGTGTATCCCCTGTCCTTGGCCTATTTTTCTCTTCCATGCACTCTTCCTGGATTACTCTATCCTCTCCTTTTAAACGCCTTATTCAGCGGTCAGCTTTAACTTGGCAGCAGTCACTCACCTCTGCAGTGTCTGAACAACTTGCCCACTGGCCTTAGAGCTCGGGGGGGGGGGGGGGGGGCAAAACACATCAGTCTTACACAGATTCTGAACATAGACCTTGATTTGGACATGGCAGGGCTAGCTATACATACAATGTATACATACATAATAGTAAAATATAGATATTTGTCCTTTTATTCATAGCTTTATACTCCAATCTATTACTTTAAAGTTAATTATACCATTATTTCAAGTGTAATAAGTACATTTTCCAAATAGTAGCCAGTATCCGTTACAAAGTAGGCCTACTCTAAAATAATAATCTTCATATGGCCAACAGTTAAGCTATTACTTTTAGCTATTTATTTGATCAGTGTAGCATTTATTTGAAGAATTTCAACATTTTGCCATTGCTTTAGGCTTATTATCCATTAGGGTCTTTTCTTTTTGTTTCAACTTGTTATCCGTTGTTTTAGTTTAGTTATACCATTTAAGGACTATGGCTAGCTCAATATATCTATAACTTTTGGCTAAATATACTAACCTTTTATTCATACCTTTACTTTACCATCTCAACCCTTTCTCTGTGACTAAAAGCTAAAAGCTTCTTATTCATTACGTTCAGCTTACTCTTTGTACATTATTTTAGCTATTTCTCCATGACACTGTTGTGTTCATTGTTTTCAGTATCCTTTAGTCTGAGCTAGCATTTTCAAAGTTTTATAATTTACTTTTAGCTAACTATTTCCGCTTCTTAACCGTGAAGAATGTTAAGTATTTTGACAGTTCATCTCTTACTTTTAGCTATTTCAGCATTTTTACATACATAGATAGCTTTAAGATAGTTGTAGCCTTTAGGCCTACTTATATATCAACCGATAGTACCCTGTGGCTAACTCATTTTACAGAGGGCCCCTTTTAGCTATCTTAGCTAGTTTTCCAAATGCTTAAGCTTACTTTTACTCGAAACTTTCTATGTTAATCCTTTTTAAACTAGAATATAAATTGTCCTTATCAAGTTAGCTTACTGCCCATCTTTTATTAAACCCATGAAAATCACTGAGATAAGGAATGTGCAAAGCTAACTGTTCTTTACAATTCCTCTGTGTAGCTTAAAGATAACAGAATGAGAGCTCGACTGTCAGTTACCACAACTGAATGTAAAGTATTCATTCTATTTTTTTGTTACTTTTCCTTTCTAGTTTCTCAAGGCCGCTGCACATTTAGTTTGCATTTCATCTCAAAGTGTCCTGTTGAATTTGTCTTAATGCACCAATTAAAACCTGAGCACTTGGTGTCTTTGTGTTTTTGGCCCTGATGTCTGCCTTTTACGACTTTCACAAAACATGAATTGCCATTGTATTGCCTCTTTGATTTTACACTGTGGCCTCCTGATTTGTTTGTCAAATCAAATTAGGGCAGCATGATTTGTGCTTTGAAATCAAGAACACGCTCTGATCTTTCTTTGTACTTTAATTGGTTCTCCCACAGGCAACAATTATCAGCCATTAGCGGTAAGTGCAAATACTGCATTCACAATTGCCCTGTTAGTGTGACACGTAATGTTGTGCAGCCCATCCTCTGGGCCCTGATACATCGATGCTCTGTATGAGGAGGTTCGTTTCTAACACTTCAACTGCATTATTTTGTGTTCATAGGGTTTGTGTGTAGATGGAGGAAAATGAATGAAACTACAAGTTTTGTCTCCCTGACTTTCTCCACTCTGCTTCTGTGCAGGCCAGGCAGTGAGCACTGCAGCACACAATGGCAGAGCAAGACCCCGTGCCAACCGCCCAAGGAGCAGGGCAGCGTCTTGGAGCCCCAGAGACTCTTGGCATCAGTACACTGGACCCTGGACACAGACCCCCGGCCATGCCCCCCGGTAGACATGTCACCATAAGGGTCCGCATGTTAGACGACACAGAGGAGCTCTTTGACATCTCGGTGAGTTGGTAAAAATCCCGCCATTGGCCAGGCAAATTTCTTGACGAGAATACTAATGTGGAATTGGGACTCTTCATTATTGCACAGTAGCCAAGAAGCATTTCCCCTTTTCATCATAGCAGCAGCAGTCTGGTAAACAGGTTGGCATGGCAACTGCATGATGTTAAGATATTGAATGCTATTGGAGGGAGCTTTTAGTAATGTCAGGGTTCCTCCAGTTTATTGTGTCCACTGCCTCCTAATCTCCTTAACTGTCACAAACCTGTTCCTTTTGGTGTCACATAAACGACACACTTCTATTCCACTGCGTCTCTGACATCCTCTCAGGATGTTCTTTTGAAACCATGGACACCGTCATATTTTACAGTTCTCTCCCACATTGGTGTGCTGATGACGTGCTTTCTGTGAAAGCAGGCGCTAGAAAAGACGGAGAGAACAATATTCTTTGAATGTCTTTCAGAGAGAAGAGCTGCAGTTTAAATTCCATTCATGATTTCAGGATTTAGAGGATTAACTTTCTCATCACACAGATCTATATTTAGACCTCGTAGTCCAGGCAATTTTCACAGATAATGCATAAGTCGAGCTAAAAATAACTCAGTGTAGGCACATAAATGAGATGATTTGCAGAAACCATTTTAACTTAAGTTATATGAACATTCTTGTGAATCTATTGTTTGGGTTTCACTCTGTTAAAGAGGGGATGTTTTATAAAAGCTTTCAAGATAAGACCAAATTAACTTTCATTTTCCCCCTTAACAAGTAAGGCCTCTGAAAAGCCGGTTATAGCATATTCTTATATTCTGTCTTTTATTGGGTTTATTAAGAGTCAGTCCAACATACCACTTCCTGCTGAAATAAAAATGCAAGTTTACCAAAGGGTGTAAATCTTTTGCTTAAAATAGTCCCTCAAAGAACGTTCTCAAACGTACAATGCTGTGCTGTTTAATCAAATCCCTGTGACTTGATTTTTCTGACAGAGCTGTAAGATGTAAAAACTTATTCAGAGTGCATGTTAGGTTTCAGTTCTTTGGGACTCATGAGAAGACAACTGCACACAAGGCTGACATTCCCTCAGCATTCTTCAGAATTTTTCAAGTTTGAGAAAGATGTCCTTGATTTATTGCAGAACCGCACATCAAGGAAAAGACTGTGAAAATAGAAAATCCAGCCTCATTCTGTGTCTGGGCCTGAGAGAGAAGAATGAGATGAGTAGATAGAAGAGAGTGGAAAGTGGTGATGGAGGAGAGACAGATTGAGCAGCAGCCTTAGAGGACGTGTTTAATGTGTAAGAATGGGACCCGGCGCTGAAAGTGCTGAGCTTTATACTGACAGTTAGTGAGTGTGCGGTGCATGGTGGATGTGTCCTTCTGGCTATTTCTCAAGGTAGTGTGGGTAAATGTTGTTCCTACAGCATGGCGGAGCTCCCTGTGCATGACTGCTAATCTTTCTGGGAGTATTATGTGTTGTGCTTAATTCTTCAGGCTTACTCGACTCTCACAGCGAGGTCCAGTTTAAGTGCCCTCGGTTAACTCACATTGGTTTTTTTGTGTACTTTGGGTTCTGCGAGGCATTAAAGCCCCAAGACAAGTTTAACAAGACGGTTTGAAATGTTACACTTAATTAGTGCTCTGTTTTTAAAGACTCCAAGCTTTATGTGCTGCATCTCCTTTTGGCTTTGACTTCTTTCTAGTTAGAGCTAGTCTTTAAAAATAACTATCATCCAGCCTTCATCTGATACAAGAAGGCATAGGCGGGCAAGAGATTATATTCAGCCTGCTTCAGGGCTCGTAATATGTAAAAACCTGCAGTGAATCTCTGCTCTGTGAGGCTCTCTGAGGAGGTATCAACCTCAGAGTTCTGAGAGCACATAGTAGAATTTTTATGGGAGTTTTATGTCTGAGTATATTCAACCTGCTGTACCCTTTAAAACTAATGTTGTATATTTTTTTATTCAATGTACAACTGACAAATATCCATATACTTATTTTTTATGCTTATCTTTGTGATGCTGTGTTTGAGCTGATTTGCAGCAGCAGTTAATGTTGAGTTGAGTATAAAACTCTGTATGCTAGCTAACATTGGGATCTATTAGCTGTTGACTCTCCCACATCAGTGTAACATTGTAAACTAGTAAATATTGCTTGCATAAAAATGCAGAACATACGCTCTGAAACAGACAAATGATATTGCGTTGCTTACAAAAAAATAGTTTAGTATGTCTTGTCTTTGTCTTAGTTTTCCACTTTTTTGTGGAAACATTTTTGACTTTTTTTTTTTTTTTACAGTTTGATAAAACCGTCACTCACTTGAGTACAAGTAGGAGCAAGTTTCCTACCATGTGAGTAATGCATGTGTGGCTCAAGCTCTTCCACTAAGTTGACCTTACTCTGGATGTAGCAGCGTCGTAATGGCTGTAGTAGCAAAGGTTAGCTAGAAAGCGATTATTGTTGTCACTGCGGCAGACGGGCCGTGCAGACACTGAGAGCTGGGAGTGCTGCTCAGGAGAGGCTAACAGAAAGCTTTATTCATGCTCAATTTAACACACATTATCTCTTCCATCTCAAGTCAGCACTGCAGAGAAACAAATCTCAGTGGGATTGATATAGTTTTTTTTTTTGCCCAGAGGTGTCCTAGGAATACATTTACCCCCATTGTCGACTCACTAGAAGGGCTGAGAGATGGTATCTGCTCTAGAATAAAACTATGCAAAACAGGAGCAAAAGATGCTGAGTTTGTCAAATTGTGCATTGTTGCAATTGTTCTCTAAACATATCATTTCCTAGTGTCTGGGTGCTTGAAGCTTTTTAAGACAGATGGAGTGCAATGTATGTGCGTTTACAAAAAAACAGTGCTGTTATAGTGAATATCAGCATCAGCTGTGATCTGGTCATGCTCCAGAAACACTTGTTGTCATCCAGGATGACCCTGATGAAGGTCTAATTTGTTAATAAAGTTGATCTTCATACTAAAAGTGTTGCTTTTTGACCTCTTCTAGCCTGTCGCTCATCATGCACCTTGGAAGTTGTGCCTGAAAATCCCACTCTGCTTCTTCTGTGAACAGGTCAAAGGTCACAATGCAGCCTGCTGTGAGCCAGATAATCACAACCATGCTGATGTTCAGTACAACAGCATGACCTTGAGTGTAATATTACTTTTTTTTACAACAGTTCTTTAAGCAGAATAAACAAGTGAACAGTAATAATATTACTTTTTGATTATCTGATGAGTCATTTGGCTCCCCAAACTGGTTCATCAACTTCATGGCTTGAATTGGACTGTTGCCAAACGAAACAAAACTCTTGTTTCTTTTTCTACTTCTTCACATTTAAAAAGACAAGGTTTTTTGAATGATGCACATTTATCTGCACATTTCCATTTATCATGCAACATACAGTGTGATTGCAGACGACTGAGAGTTGTACCCTTTGTTGTATTTTATAAACCTGTTTCCAAGGTAACAGCTTGATCAATGTTGACAAATTATTTTTGCTGTAACATCCATTACCATTCAGACAACCAGCCCTTTGATATCTGAGACTATTTGATGGTAACTAACTGTTGTGCGTTGGTTGCTGCATAAACCTTTGCTGGAGTTGATACATCATGCGAGTATGATGTGCATCAATGTTTGGATGCACAGAGCAAGTTGCTCAACTCTAGCAGTAACTTTCTTTATATTTGTCTCATCCCAAAAAAAAACCCTCAGCTTCTCTACAGCTGGAATGTAGGATACAGAAGACGCAGCTAACGCCAACTTGGCTCAGATCCCGCTGATGTTAATCTCTCCCCGGCAGCGTCAGAGTGAGAGAACTGCATGGGCTGCAGAACACGTTTGCAAAGCAATTGTCAAGTCTTTAATTTCACAACAGGAACATACTGTATTGTTTGTAGGGAAGCGGCAGTTCATCTCAGGTGATTTGATTTTATAGGATGAATGACTGCAGCAAGGATTTCTGTTTTTAATTTGCCTCTTTAAGAAAATGTAGAGCATCTAACATCACTAACCCTAACCCCATAACTGATACCAAAAGCTTCAGTTCCTGTTCCTCTGGCTCAGAGTGGTAAGTTTCCACCTCAGCGGACAGAATATCAGATGGTTGAGAAACAGAAAGGGGGCCATGGAGCCATCTCGTGGGTCACATACCATGCTGTGGCCTACTTAGCACTCTGACTGTGTACACATGTCTGTTGATGCTGATGATGTTTGACTAGACAAACCTTTACTGTACAGACTGACGGCGCTTCAAAAAGCTAATTTGAGCCTAAAGAATTGTCTAGAAGCACTTTTTTTTTATTGTAGCTTTTTATGGATTCACTCTCAAATTAAAACGGGCAGCTTGTTTCTGTCGATTTTGCTCACACAGAATTCATTAGAGCAGGAAATCCAGACTGTAGCCCTCGGCCTGCGTGCATACCTCAGGCCGGCACACACTTACTGTGTTTGTGCTGATGTTTTGACGCTCATGTTTGCTGATGGCTGGTAGACGCTCTGCAGAAGTTGCCTGCGCGGAGTGTGATTGCGGCATGGATTTAAGGAGATGGGGGGGATGGGATGATGAAGGCAGAGCAGAGTGAGGAGAGTCAGTCATGCTCATTCCTGTGAATGAGGGAAACAGTCAGGCTCCATTAGCCAAACCTTACTGCTAGAATACTAACTAATACAACCCCAGAATTAAAACGTTCCACTTCAACGTCAGCTCTCAACATTAGAAATTCACACATAACTCTGTCTCTCTCTCTCTTATGTTGCACTTCTGCTTTTCCTCTGTCCATAATGGTCCACTGAGGACTGCATGTCTGTCCTCTCCAGCCATTGCTCTGTCCATTTCAGTCACACTAGAGTCCCTTTTTTTAAAAGGCTACTCTGCAGTGAAAAAAATCTTCAATTCATTAATTAGAGACCCCATCAACTCTTGGCATTTTCATTTGCTCTCCATGCTGGATTTTTACCCAGTAGAATCTCATTAGCCTGCAATCTATTGCAACGCTCCTCTAATAACAATTTTGTCTACAGCAGATGATTAGACAAGCAAAAGTTAAACATATTTAGAGCCACACTGGGCTGGAACACCACCCAGGTACACACTAGAAAAATACCAGAAACAAACTGTTACATGGATTAAAATGAATTTTTGTTAAAGGAGAACTATTGTACTATAATTTTACACCTATTGAGAAACATTGCAAGATGTGTAGTTAACCAGAATATAGACTTAATTGTCTAAAGACAGAATGCAGTGGTAGGTGGGGAGCATCAGAACTGTACTTTGCGGATGATGATTTCTTCAGAATCAGCTTTGATAAGTGAGCTCGGATTACAAATGAACAGATAAAAGATTAAACTGTTTTTGGCTCCCCTCCTAGCCGTGTCTGTGCCCAGTCTGTGCCCCCCTCTGATAATCCATCATTATAACATATAACACTCTGATCTGTCTGCAGATACTAGAAAGCACTGTAGCCCGCGGTGCATGGCTCTATAGTAGCTTCT
The DNA here is from genome assembly GCF_963930695.1 of Labrus bergylta. Taxonomy (NCBI): domain Eukaryota; kingdom Metazoa; phylum Chordata; class Actinopteri; order Labriformes; family Labridae; genus Labrus; species Labrus bergylta. The sequence continues at coordinate 28,866,299 of NC_089207.1, read as the reverse complement.
TAAATGTCCGAGGTTGACCGACTGAGTCACGGTCATATCAGCTACAGAGTCCATGTGACAGGGTGTAATTCATCTTCTACCCAGAAGCTGACCACGCTGTCCATGATCTCAATGCATCATTCCTATGGCTGGACCCATACTTCATCACCACCGTTTCTAACATTCGTCACAGCAGGGGCAGAAACAGAGGTGAGCACTGAGGGAGATATGAGATTAAATCTCCTGTGCTTGTGACCAGAGGTTTTCAAGCTATTTTTGGGCCACAGAAAAAAAGCCATCTGATTCTCCTTTTCCCTCATTCCCATAACCAAAGCATGAGAAACCAGGGCAGCAGAGACCACCCAGGCTAAAGGGGGTCATGTCTCAAATGGAAGGACTCTGATGCCAGTCCAGAGAAGGCTTACCACCATCCCCAGCAGTCACCACTCTGTCCCCCATATGCTGACACCCATTCATTGTTACAGAAAGCAATTAGAAAAGCTCTGGCTTGCCTTGTTGTCCTCTGAAAGGTGAGGTCCAGAAATAATGAGTGGAAACATGATGAAGGGCTTCTTTCAGCTCTGTTCTCTGCAGCTTTATGATGGCTCTTTAATGACTGACTGGCCTGCAGCATGGAGGAGGAGCAGAGATGTCTCTGCTCTAATGACACCTGTGGATCAATGAGAGCCTGTTATTACAGGTACACATATATATTCAGTCTCACATATCTTCAATTAAAGGTTAAATAAATAGAAAACGATGGAATCACTAATGCTCAATGTTTGAACAAGGTACTAATTATATTCGACATACATGCTATTGCCATTATTTGTCTATAAAATTAAATAAATATGTGTTCTGGCAGTTTGAAGAATCTATACACCACCAACATTATTACTCACCGCAGTCAATATTTATTCCATCAAAGTCTTTTAAAGTTTCAGATATTCCAATATTAGGTGAGTTACAGTACTGGAACAATAACTGATGCTATCTCAGCTGAAATCATTTGCTGATTAACTTCCTGATTGTAGTAATTTGGTTACTTCTTTGGTCTAAACGCAATATTTTCTGGATTTGAAAAAAACAAAAACTTTAATGGCAATATCTTGGTCTAAATGAAAAATGCTTGACATCAAGCGTTTTACTGATCGATTAAGATAAGGATCTCGAGATGAGTTGGGAAAATGAAGTGTTTTTGTAACTTAGATATAAGTGCACAGATGTCGAGTAGCTATGAGAACAACATTCTCTCAAGCTGAACGTTGAGTAAGAGGATCAAGACTGGTTGTTTTTGTTTGATGAAAAATGAAGCTACAGCCAGAAGCAAATTAGCTTAGCATCAAAGCTGGAAACAAAGGGAAGCGGCTGGCTTTGTATCTGAGAACAGAAGACTGCAGCCCTAGCTGTGCCACCACTAAAGGGGTAAGGCATGTTTTCTGGGCCAAACTATTGGTTCTTTATTTGATTTTTTTTGCCGTTAGAAATTATTAGTTTTGTTATAATTGTCATAAACAGTAACCATCTGTATCATAATCATTACAGTAATAACATTCAAGCTTGAATGTATGTAAACAACCTCAGATTATTTCCTTTACAATATCTCCAATGCACAGAGACAGGTCAGGGTCATTGAAATTCAAGCCACACACTATTTGAGTGCTTTACATACCACCAGAGGTTCTCAGTATCTCCTATTTCATGTTGTGTATGTGCAAATACGACATGTCTACTGTATAGAGAGGCAGCGCTGAGAGGAAGGAAGATGGTCTTGTGTTGAAGCAGTGAGTTAAATCCTGTTAAACTCAGAGCTGTGGTGGCGACACGCTCTGCTTCCCCAGCCTCACAGCGCTTCAGGGGGAGAACATGACGAGGAGGGCTGAACCATTCGGGCACAGAGGATGATTTGGCTCCAATTTTTTTTCTAGATGAGCTGTCATTGGCTGAATACCAATGGGATTTGATTGGCTGTTGATTGAAGCGTTTGGGAGAATGAGACAGTGGCTCTGCAGCCAAAAGACAGGAATCCAACTCTCTCCTAGCTTTTTACACCGTGTCAATGAGTTTTCTAAACTCATTACTGTCACAACCCATTCACTAATATGAGTCATGCACTAGTTACAGAGAGATGTACTAAGATTCACTGAGCTGTGACTGTTGCATTCCTTTAATGCAAACAGTCATTTTCGGGTTGAAGAGGCTGCTTCGATGAAGAATTAATTAAAAAAATTAGCTTCAGGAAGACAAAAGGTGCAAGAAAATAAAGACCAGTGTGATGTTCACCTCTGCTCGTTCAGAATAACCTCGTCTCTGCAGTAGTGAATGAGAAGACTGTCAGAGATGTGTACAAATATACAACAAACGCCTCACTGATTTTATCTGTCATGTCAACCAGGAAAGTGTTTACAGCCCTGCTGGGGAGACAATCAGAGACAGGCCTCCATACAGCAACATGGCTGGGAATTAGGAGCAACCAGACGACTGATGTTTGTCACTGCTGTCTGTTCCACTAACGGGTTACATTTGTTCACTTTTGGGAGGCTTAAAATAGAAACACTTCTTGTTTTTTGTTTGTAAAAACTGGAGGCATTTCCCAATACTGTTGCTCAGCCCACTCGAATGTGTTATGTCCTTTTTATTCTTTGTGGCCTCATAACATGAGGAATGATTTGTTATTAAGCGCAGAAAACACCTTGTCTTCCACCACCTTCGAGGTGAGGGTAATCTCCCTCTGAGGTGCTTTCTTAAACTAAGGCCAGCAGGATATGTGATGTGCGTTATCATTGTGCAATAATGCAATTACAATATGGAGTGCTATAAGGAAAGGAAAAAAGAAGACTGCATATTTGCTACAACTCTGGTTTTCTCCATGTTTTACACAACACCTGCTGTTAGCAAGATGTTTCTTCTGAATCTCAAAAAAACATTTATTTTCATCAGAAAGTTGGCACCAGTTAATCTGAGGGTAGCTGCTGGCGAAACACTCATCTGACTGCAGTAAAATGATGTGAAAGCATGTGCATTATACTTAGACCTCCATCCAATGGATAGAATACACACATGCTGAGTGACATTGCAGTAAATTCAGATTTTCATGATGTGTTTATTGGGAATGCTCACATCATAATAACAATGACAGTGTACAGCGTTAGCTTGAGTCCTTGGATGGTCCTATCTCTTCGCTTTGAATTCCAGCCCTACCAAAGTTCTTTTAAAAGGCCACATTGAATCACGCTGGTCTATGTGTGCGTTGCCATGGCTACACAGAGAAGTGCATGAGGAGCGTCTGGGCCGGCCATCATGCTGCAGAGTTCTGTCTTCCACTGACATCTGCCAAAGGGGGAGGAGTAGGAGGAGGGAGGGAGCGAGAGGGCGGCTTTCCATGCGGAGCATTAATGTGAGTGTAGAGTAAGCATGGGGGGGGGGGGGGGGGTACGCTGCTGCATCAATTATGACTAACATATTTAGGAGGCACAGCCAGTCGCGCCGTATGCTTTTTGTGTTCTTCTAATCCCTCGACTTTAAATATGACTGACAATAAGTTTTGAGAGATTATTAGCTCTTCTTGCTTTCTTCACTGATTGACCTAGTTTTCCCCTCAAAGATGGCATTCTGTTTGGGGTGGCAGGGATTTGTTGGGGGGGAGGGGGTCATATGCTTCATGTAAGCATTAAAATATAAATGGAGGAATAGTGTGCGGCTGTGGTCTCGTAGGCTCACTCAGGCAGTCATACAGAGATGAAAGCTTTATTTATTCAGATTTCACTCTGCTGTGGGAGACACAGTGAAGCTGGAAAATAATAAAACGTCTTCAGAAATGTGACTGTGTGCCTCGCATCATTCTTGCTCTCACTGACCGTCGTCTGCCAGAAAATTCTCTCGTACTTTTCCTCACATGAACTCTGAACCCTCTGTTGCCTTTTCTCTCATGACATGAAATTGAAATCCCACAGCAGGATGACGAGTAGGTGGGGGGGGGTTGTATTTCCATGTACAGCCATCTTCCTCCCTCACATCCTGAAATGTAATTAGGTTGTGGCAGATGAGAAACACAGGAGATGAGCAACAGTGGAAATGATCTGCTGGTAGGTGGCTGAGAATACTAAAAAGCAGGAAGACTCTGAAAATTGCATAAACAGCATTTTCATCAGATCAACTTTACAGATTGTATTGTAGGATTGAAGATATCTCCAAGAATATATAGCAGACACAGCAACTAATAAAAGAGAAACCTTTCAATTTATTCTTTAAAGAGATTTAAAATGTATCTTTTATAACTATCCACTTTATTACATCCTTCCCTCTTTCATTCATCACACTTTGCTCAGTTTCATACTTCTTGCACTTTAATGTCTTTGTATTCATTCTTTATCTCCTGTTATTGCATCTCGACTTAATAGTGTACAGCACAGCATGCACTACAGGGACACAATGTTGTTCCCCTGTGTGTGTTTTTTATGGAGAAAATGCCGATAAATTCCACTGAAATCTTGAAAAAGAGGCCAAGCCGTACCATCAAAACTTAGGGTTTGCTTTGTCTTTTCTGTACTTTACCTGAGCAACCTTTGACACGCCACAGCGATCTATTTTCTTTTTATCTTTTGAAGTTGCAGCATTCCAATTCCATCAGCAGCATTGTTTCCAGAATGAGAGAATTAATGGCAGCAGTGTGAAGTGTAAAAATATATTGTTATGATTTCCTAATTCGTTTAAGGGGTTTCCTGCCACAGACGTTTGAGCGTTTGACTTCAATTTTTAGGTAAATGGTACATCATATGCCACCATAACATTTTCCATAAAACACTAGTAAACAGACCTGGTTTAGTTGTACAATTCATATCAAGACACTCCTGCAGTTCCCTGATGAAAGCTGTCACTAAAGCTGTCAGTTTAATTCTGAAAACACATAATGCTGTTCTGCTTTCTATACCGTGCACACAGGTGCTCTGGGGAAAGTGATGCCCTTATAATAAGCCCTGTTCCTATGGTAACCAAGATGGATGTCTCTTTGGTGGAAGATGCTCGTGTTTGTTTTGCTTCAGACAGCAGAGAAGTCAGCTCTATTGGCCCAGGTGTCAATTATACAAAGACAAGATGATGCGGATGCAAACACAACCTGTGATGTCTTTGTGGGGTTTTAGCGACGGGTGCGTGGAGGTGGATCCTCTGACTTTTCTCGCCTATGCACATATATTATTCCATTGAACATTAGCCTTTGATGACAGCTTTCTGATCTTTTTATTAAGCTCTTGAGCTGTGGTGTTGTACCCCACTGTGTTATCAGGGCAGGTAGACATCACAATACATGATGGCGTGGCTCAAAGCTTATCCCCACACTCTCTCGCTCTCTCTGTGATGTCCTCCTGGTCTTGAATAAAGGGTGAAACCCTCATGGGAGCTGGTTCGCCTCAGCTTGCAGTCCCTCTTTAATGAATTATGAATTTCTCATTGAGATTCTGCTGGCTAATTAACATGTCCGACCCGGCTAGCAGTGAGATATCGTTGGGTCCTTATCCTGTATAGCCTGATTGTACCCAGGCCGCTCTTGCTTCGCCTTTTCTGCTCTCATCTCCTGAAATGTTTTAATCAGTTGGAAATGTATGCTTCTGCATCTCTTATGATGTATTTTCAGCCATGTGCAGTCTTCCTGCAGTGAAGTCACTTCCCATGATGCATTTGCTTGACATGCTGCATATCAGAATTCCTCTCAGCTGGACCTGCGCATTTGAGGCCGCCTCCCACCACTGCCGCCTTGCTGTAATTGAATTTAGGGTCTCTTGGGTAGATAGAGGGTAGATGTGTGGGAGGGAGAGAGAGAAGATGAATGAAACGTGTGTGTGTGTGTGTGTGTGTGTGTGTGTGTGTGTGTGTGTGTGTGTGTGTGTGTGTGTGTGTGTGTGTGTGTGTGTGTGTGTGTGTGTGTGTGTGTGTGTGTGTGTGTGTGTGTGTGTGTGTGTGTGTGTGTGTGTGTGTGTGTGTGTGTGTGTGTGTGTGTGTGTGTGTGTGTGTGTGTGTGTGTGTGTGTGTGTGTGTGTGTTTGTGTCTATGTGTGTGTGTGAGATAGAGGGAAGGGAAAAAAAAGAGCAGTAGCCCCTGCACACATACCTGCTGGAAAGGTATTGACCCGACAGCAATCGCTCCTCTTCTCTTTATTAAACTGTTGCATAAGCCACCGTTGAGAATAAAAGCACAGTACAATATCTTATCTGTCCTGCAGCGATGACAGAGTCAAACTCTTAAAGCTGAGTGAAGTGGGGTTTTTTCTTCGTCCTGTCTTGAGCAAGTCAGTTTTTTCTTTTCAGTTTCTGTCTGTGCGTCTGAGCTTTTCTCTGGCTGTCCCTATTGATAAGTGATGTGCGAAAGTCCGCTGCTTGAGGAATCAAAGCTCTGTCAGTGTTGGAATGCCCCTTAATAGATTTCAAAGGATTTGTCCCAGGGGGCGATCGCTTTCACACAACCAGTGGGGGGGGGTGGGGGCTGGTCTTATTCGGGTCATGCCAGGTCTCTGGAGTCCTTCAACACAAATGTCAGAGTATGGAGAATCTGTTGATGCTGAATAGCTTCCTATGGCAGATTGTGATCATTTTGTGTCCTTGCGATTTAGAAGTAGAATAAAAAGGTTAGCCATGTTTAATGATACGTCTTTGGTTGAATGTACATACTTGCAGTGTGCTTCATATTAATATAAATGTTTCATGGTACCATTTCTTGTGAGTCCTCTCTTTCTTTGTGTTAACATGCATTCTCTGCAGACATTTTCTTTTTTTACAGAAGTACAATTGGGGTTGTGTGTCTAATCATCTTGTTTTTAGTTTCCTGCTGGAGACACGGGTCTTGTGGTTTTAATGACTGACTTGATTTATTTCATTTAAACCCATTATGTAGAAATGCTGTCTTGGTGCTCATTCACATAAACTCAGTTGACATGCTTTAAACAGAGAGGCAGCATGGAAGCATTTAGCCTAATTCAGATATACTCGGTTAGTTGAATTACACTTGAATGACTGGTGATGTCAGTGGAGCAGTTACACGGCACAGTTTGACGTCAAACATGTGAATTAAATCATTCTTTTTACACAGAGTCACGCGGTTAAAGCTGAGTAACCAGCAGTGTAACATACTACGTTTTGCTTTTCTCTTAATGCCCTTACACATAACACACTGATACTGTTTGATAGAAGCTTCATGAAAATCAGAATCATGCATCATGATGAAAGTTGACTTTACTGATCTCATCTTGATATTTAACTTCCTGATATCTTTATGAAAGCCTTTACAGCATAACAAGGTAATGTAACAAGACAGACATGCAGCATGAAAGGAATGAGAAATGGAAATGATGTTAATAGTGACATTTATGAAATTACTTACACAGTATTTTAGAGATATTTGTTTTAACAATATTGCTGTGTCATTCTAAACGAGTGATATATTGAAAGAGAGCATGACAATTGCAGTTTTTTTCATTAAGTTTAAACATTTTTTCATTTTTGTGAAAACAGTTGAACACTTTTTCAGTCAGTACTATAAACCAAATCACTAAGAGGTTCCTATTAGATATTTCCATTCTGGACTGTTGTTGTAAAAGATAGGACAAAAAATAAACTGAATCTTTACTTTTGCAACAAAAAAAAAATGGATAGTTCATTTTTTCATTTATTTTTTAGGCCAAAATGGTTGACACTGTCTTCCCAGCTCCCAAAATATGTAATTATTGTAAATGACAGTTGTTAGAATATTCTAAGACCAAAAACAAATGAACATGGCCTCAGAGACATATATAACTCAAAAATATAAAAATGAATTCAGAAAATATACATTTGATGGTCCATATACGTAGATTTGATGTTGCTGAACACTGAAAGTGGATAATGATGAACGGAATACCTTCATCTATTGTCCATATAAATGAAAGGAAAATGAACTACACAGCCTACACTCCTTCTGAAATAACTACACCAAAAGTAGAAGTTCAGCGGTTATTATTGGCTATTGTTAGGATATTTAGGCTATTATAAATATATTTTTCAAATTGAAAGCATCTTTAAATTGAACTTGTAAAAAGGTCCACTACACCTTTCATGGTCTGTGTAAGCAAATTTTAAATGTAAAAACTGTTAATAACCATGTCAGCTCAAAGGTCAGTGCTTTGTAGACAGACTCTTGACACATTTTTTTTATCCAATCCTCTGAACCGAACCTCCTCCAGAGCAAGGCCGGCCATGCTGCATACTGCAAGTTACCATGGATACCTTCCCTGGTTTATAAATGGAGCCAGCATTGTGTGACTGGAAGCCTGCGTCGCACCCAGTGCTGGCTTGCTAACCTCACTTGGCGAGACGAACTGCAGGCCTGCATTCAAACCCGAGACATTTAAGAGAGAGCTGCTTGTGCTTTAAACCTTTTACTCACAGGCACACTCATGTTCACTTCTCATCTATTGTTTACGTGGTGTTGAATTAGTCAGAGTGGAGTTGTTTCAGTCTCTGTGAACCTTTAAAAGTCAGTACTCACGGTAAACACGAGTCCAGTGCTCCCTTTTCCAGAGCCATATTAGTGCATGTGTGTCGTACATCCTCGACTGTTGGCTTAAAGTCAGACAACCTTTTATCACGTAGATATGGTTTTGGATGTGCTTGAGAAGCCAAGTGGAGGGTGTGGTGTTAACAAACCATATATTTTTATCTTTAAAGGACATGGTTATGGTCACAGTAATTGCAGCATTATCACACAGAGAGATGGAGTTAAACACCATGCTGCTAAAAGCATCATTTTATTTTAAGGTTATTTAGTTCTATTTAAACTGAACTGCATGCTTCCTCTCTGCTTCGGATGATTCTTTCTCAGAGATTAGGAATCACAATTTCCTTTATGTTGCCATGGTTACAGGTCTAGCTCTGTCTTCCGGTGGAAAAGAAATTGATATTCTGCTGTCACAGAAGCCCCAATTCCTACAGGACCTGATGGCCTGCAGACATACAGCAACAGCTGCCTTCACAGAAGCTGTGTCTGCTCCCACATTTGTTTGCCGGCTTGTGTTTGCGCCGACAACCTTAAATGTGTAATTTCACCTCAGGACAGCATCCATATTTGTTAGACTGTGGAAAACGAGTGACACAGCTCCAGCCACAGGATGGTTCATTCAGAGGGTTGAAGTTTTAAACAGTCCCTTATTAAAATTCTTATGGCAATGCTGCCGTTGATGTTATGTGTCAAAGTAACTTGACACCTGGGCAGAACTGTTCAGGCTACTTCCTCCTGAATAGATCCTATACTTCTGAGTCCAGATCACATTACTCAGTGAAGATGTGCTTTAAACAAGTCTTTATTCAAAATCAGTCATGCTTTAAGTGAATAATATTAAAAGGAAAAACACTGTGTCATCAACTAACTTGAAAAATGTGTTGCCTTTTAGAATACATTTAGCCACTAACCCCTTATTCCATGTACTTCCCTGGTGGCCTCTTTTCTCTGACTTTTACTCAGGATGGGAAAAAGAGTTTTAATGTTTAACTGCTGTGTAACAAGGAATAATGTATTTATAAAAAGTAGAATCTGAAAACATTTTAATTACTGTGCAACTGAAAAGCCAACAGAGGTCTAAAAGTTTGAGGGAGATGTAGGAAAATTTGGATAAGCAAAGTATTTGTTTACTAGCATTAGACAACAGCTAATACTAGCACTCAAAAATAGCTTAGCTACATTACCTTGAAAGTATAGTGTAAGATAAAGTTATGTATGTATTGTATTGTGTGTACTAAACAGTAATAGAAGCCTCGATATGTTCTCACGAACAGTAATATTAGTATGTGGCTGAATGCTAATGTTAGCTGTTGTCTGACCCTAATGGGTTATAAAATTGTTTTTGAAACAGGAATTCTTTTGTTCTTGTCTTTTTAGTATTTTTACAGCATTTGAGATTTTCATCCTGAGTATGAAATCAGAAATTCAGCTGCTGTATGATCAGTGAGAGATGAGATGAGATTCAACTTTATTGTCATTACACATATACAAGTATAGAGTAACGAAATGAGGTTTGGCATCTCACCAGAAGTGCAAATAAGCAGAAAGTGCAAGAGTCTGTGCTATGTACAGTGGGCGTGAGAGAAGGATTTCAACATACTCAGTAATCCCTAACTTTTTAGTCTATAGCACCTAATTGAATTAAATGTCTCAACTGTAGTATGGAGTGCCATTAAAATGTTGAACTTTTGGTTATTTGTATTTAGTGCAAGTGAGCAAATGTTAGTATGCTAACACACTGATCTATGTTGATTACCATTATCAAACTTGCTGAATTTGTGGGAATATTAGCATGCTAACACGTACAACTCAAACAGGAATGACTGTTAACATTGGACCAGTTGAACATCAGCTGTATTAAATGTATTGTTATTGTTAGCATGTTAATATGCTTGGGTTAGCACTGAGCTATTTATAAGCACAGCTGGGTAAGAGGAGAGCCTCTCAGTGCTGCTAGCATTGCTACACAGTTAGCATTAAGAGAATCAATAAGGTGGCTGTGTTTGCTTGTTATCAGTGAGTGTTATTTAGCTCAATGCAACAGACAGGTTTTTCTTTTAGAACTAATGACACTTATTTTCAATTCAATATGCGTCTTACTTACGCACTAAGGCTCATCATTAGTGCTTTTTCAAAGCAGAGTGCTTCTTGACTGTTGACCTTAATCCTCGGCCACAGGAAGAACAGCCTTGGTCTGAGGCTCTTGTCTCTACATCTGCGTTATCTAAGGTCATCTATATTCTGACAGGGAAATCCCAGAACTGGAACACTGGCCAAATGTTAATATAGGTTCATTGTGAATACATTAAAATGCTTGAATATGATCTTTGACATTGATTTTTTTCACCTCTCAGCATCCCTGGAGGTTTATACAGCTATTGACTTAATGTTTTTCAAGGGTATATGGATCTGCATGTGTTTGGTCGGATCTGAATCATTTTAAGCTCTTATACTCTACTATATGAGACTGCTTGTCATTGCCATTTTTCCTAAATGGATGCATCAGTTGAAAGATGAAACAATTGCACAGCTAAGTATCAGAAGGAGCTAAAACAAGTTCCCAGTGTTTGGCGTGAAATTGAGTCATATTCCAAAATGCATGTCAGGTCACAAACTATCATTAGCACTGTGAACAGTCTCCATCAAAGAGGCAGAGGCGCTCTGGATTTGCTGCTCTGAGGGCTAAGTAGTTTAAGGCTAATCTTGAGGAGGCCAACTGATTGGCCTCACCAGTAAAGCAGCATGTGCAGCTGTCATTATTTATTGCTGTTAAGGATTATGGGTAAAGGAACGAGCAGCACGACAGAACCTACAACCAGCAAATTCCTCAAGTAACCTGCTTCTGAAAAAAAATCTCTTTTAGACCTCACATTCAACCAAGTCCTGAGGCAGGTAGTGCTCTGACTGAGGTGAGGAGGCCTTTGTGTTAGAATGTGTTGATACACTCATACGAACAGTTTCTTTCCATGGTGTGAAATGATGCTCAGGATGATGTTTTTAGTCTGTTAACATATTTTGCGTTGGTGATACCAGTGCTTTTTATTTATCCCCCTCCACACAAAACTGTATTGAATCATAAAGAATAATTTGTTTCAGTCACTGTGCTGGACTACAATTAATAAAATAAATTCAAGAAATAATTAATCGATTTATCAATGATTTGATTAATTTCCTTAAGTACTGGTTAGAAGTTCCTGGTAGTGATGTTGATAGTGTAGTTTTTTTTTAAACTTCATGTATCAGTAATATTTTTTAGCATTGTACACCTTTATTAGACAGCCGATAGTACAGAGGTGGCAGGAACTACAGTAAATACAACAAAGACCTGATTCAAGATTCAAGTAAAAAGAAAATCAAAACATGATAGCCTTAGTAGTTTTGTGTTGTGAAATCATATTGTCAGTAAATATAACAAATCAATGATTATGAATTTCCCAGGAGATTGTTGAAGATACCTTTTAGGAGAGATTTTAGGTTTACCTGCCACTGTTGAAACAAAGGAGTTCTGATATTTGACTTGAATATTTCCCCCATAAACTTATATGCAGAGATATTAAATTGAAAACTGCCTCTATGTAAATAGTATTACTTATTTTTATTTCAGGGTATACAGTATATCCCTAATCTAACCCAATGCAAAAACAGATTCCAGTCTTAGCCTCTTGGTATCTGACGTCTTAAATTCTTCAGTTTGCTGTAGCTGCACTTTCATGCCAAATGATTATTAATGTGTATAAATTAATTAATTAATTAATGTGGATTTGGCAAGCCTGTATCTCCATATTAATTATGTTCTTGATAATGCTTATGCACCATATCTTAATGACATCCCATATTATCACTGTGCTCTCGCTCTGATGCTCTTTCTCTTTCTCTCTCTCTCTCTTCCTTGCTCACACTCTCTCTCTCTCTCTCTCGCTCACGCTCTCTCTCTCTCTCTCTCTCGCTCTGATGCTCTCTCTCTCTCTTGATCTCTTAAACACTTGAAAGCACAGTGATTATGTATATCAGTGTGTCTGCTCCAATATTAGAAGCTGCTCTTTATACATGCAGAGTGGCAAAGTTGCTTATACTTAATTAACATAGATACAATATGATTTTTTTTCACAAGATTGTGTCACATCTGTTTTGTATCTGAGTTGTGTTATACCTCTGCCCGTCACTGATCTTCACAGCCTGTACCCAGAAAGCTAATTCAACATCTGTTCATCTTGCTTTTAAACATATTATGACTTTAATCTGAGATTGAGGCTATTGTTTTACACTCCCTACAGAGTCCAAGGCTTAAATTAGGAAACTAAATATAGCAACAGTTGGTTTAGAAACATCTGCCCACACAATACATACATTTCTTCTTGCTGTGTCAAAACTGATTGAAAAATGTGATCTCTTTTTGGGGAATTGTCATGCTCAGGGGAGACTTCAATGCAGGTGCTTTTTTACTGGTGTGGTTTAGTGTGAGTAGGTTCATTAAACTGAACAGTGTATATCCCTGTTTAGTTGGTTCTAAAGATGGTGGCTGACTGTGGATTGGATGCGGCTATTTAATGGAGGTAGCTTTTCAGTTATCCAGACGACTGATTCAGACTTAACACAATCATGAAGACGGCAGAAAAATCCATCTGAAAGATGATCAGACACATGGATATATGATTTTTAAAATTGATTAAACAAAAGCTGGGTACAAAACCTACGAAAACTATCAAATATATATTAAATAGAAGAAAACAAATTAAGCTGCCGGTTGGCAGGAGTTGGTTATTAAGGTTGGAGTAATCTATCTACACATTTACACACTGTGATATTCTTGCACAAACTAACTACATGCCTCTTCAGAAGTGAAGAAATCAAAACATTTTCACCCGCTGAATGTTTATTTGACCATTTTTCCTCACTAACATTACCTTTAACATCACAAGATCATTATTTGTGCTAAAATAACAGATACCGTCAAAATAAAAACAGGAAATAAGATGATGAAGATTTAAGGCATTTAAAAGGAACAAATGAACATCAAACTTCAGTTTAATGAAGAAATATTTTCCCTGAAGTGAAAACAATAAACCAGTTAATCACAAAGAAGTTTCTATTTCTTTGTTTTCATGTATCTTTCTGCTAGTATTTCTTCTAGTCTGTGATTAATATCATTGTAACATAACAACACTGACTGTAACTTCCACTACATAATCCTACAGTGTATTCTCTAATAAGACCACGTGTCCTGTGTCAGACGTGTCACGAGTATACTGACCGTTTAATCAATCTGATACCTCTTTGACATGTTTGTGTTCAGGATATATTGTGTATGAAAGACTTGTCTCTGTCTCGACCTGACCTTGTGGGAGCTGTCTTTCACTGTTACACTTAATTAATCTCCTCATTAACCTATTGATTGCTTTCACCGTTACACTGCTCTACAGTATTTACAGCTAATTGAGGGAGCTCACTGTCTCTTAATTCTGCAGGTAGAGGAGGTTTCTTTTACATGAAAGTGACACACTGATGGATAAACTGAAGTTACTTTGAATTTTTTCTTCAGTTAATTTGCTAAGTATTCCAATATCACAAATGGAATTATTCAAAGAAATGAACACATAAAAGTCAGGTCATTTTAAACAAGGAGCCATCTAACTCTAAAATAAAGAAGGAAAAAACTAAAATATCCCTTTACTTACATGAAACTTTGAAACTTTCTCATTTTCATATGTTAATAATGCCAAGATTGACTGACTTGTGACTGGAATTGTCAAATTGTCACCTTGTTCGGCCGTGATCGTTGACCAGCCGATCCTCACAAATGTAGCCGATTCTGAGCCGAAAAGTACCTCTCTGCCCAACAACGGGTGTAAGCATCCACGCTCTCCATACATATGTGTGTGTGCTCATCCTCTCCCTCTTTCCCTCCTCAAGGCAGGAGTAGTACATTAAAATATGATTTCATTAATATTCCTGTAATATTCTTTACAGGAACTGTGGGACACTTTAATGTTAAAACCTCAGTGTGTGATTATTAAAAAGTTTGAACTGATGATCACTTTGTAGGAAATATTAAAAATGAATGCATATTGATAATTAACGAATACAACAAACGAGATGAAAACTCTTTGTAGCCGCAAACGCTATCACCATGGCAACAAGAAAGAGAGAGGAACACATGTAAGAGACTACAAGTAAAAGCCTAATGATGAAAACTAGTTATCAACGTTAGTTATTTGTCCGGTTATTCATATTGTCTTTAAAATTCAGTGAGAATGCAGCTGAAGAGAGCGAAGGCGTACTATTCTGTTTCTCTCGTGATTTATTATCACCATAAGTTTTAGCATGAAAATACACAAAAATACAGCAAATAAAGGCTTTGACACTCAAAATATCTTGGGAAATTTTTGTGTGAGTGAGAATGAGAGGTGGTCACTGGAGCAGTTTTGAGACTGAAAACTATCAATCAACAGTCAATTTTCTGAACACAAAAGAAAAAATCCATAAAATAAAAATTACAGTTTAAAATGTATAATTCAGTGCTTCACTCTGCTTTTAACTAGCTGAGCTAAACGTGGGGTCTTAGCCTTAGCCTTGAAGTGACGCTTCCTCCACCTGACTGACAGTAATCCGTGGTTCTGGGAAGGGGTGCTGCTGGAGAATAACCAGCATGGGTCCAGAATTTGAAGAAATTCAGGCAAATGAAGAAAAAAAAAAGAGGCCAATCTTTCTTGGTAATTCCAGCTACTTTAAAATATCCTCTTGCTCTCTGCTTTTTTAATACAAGTTAATATTAGGCTAGGGCATTATAAAACTTTAAAGCATGTTGCATCAGTGCATTTTAAATTGAAAAGCGTGAACTGGAGTTTGCAAGCAGAACAAAGCATGTCAGGCTATTTGGTTGTCTGTGCTCACACATAACTGTTAGATCTGTCCTCTGATTTATGCCGCTCTGACTAACAGTGGGAGATCCTCGCACAAATGAGCAGAGCAATGCTGCTGTTATTCAGCTGCTCAATGGCCACAACAGGACACTTAATTATGCTTCATGCTAAATCAATATGTTTCCAAGCAGCCCAGACTGGCTCTGCAGGGAAAGAGGGGGAAAAGGAGGGGAAGAGGGGGAGAAGGAGGAGGGAAGCTACTTCCATCTCAGCTACAACCCACTATTGAATGCAGCGGACATTATTTTCATGGTTGTCTTCTCTGGGCCTGGAGGCTGGCCTACTGTGACAGAATGACTCTGACAGCTGTGGCAGTCCGATCATTCCTTTCCCCCCTTATTTGTGTTGATACTTTTCATGTGCAGCTTGGGGAGTTTTTGGGAGACAAAAAAAAATTGAAATTTACAAAAAGTTATTTAACAGTTTTCTTGCAAGTGTAACACTTCATTAGATGGAACGGAATTAAGCACATCATGCTTTAATCGAGGTGTAATTATAATGAAGCTGTCCTAATTATGGCTACATTGCTAAAACATATGCATGGTCACATGTCTGTATGTGCAGTGAGGACGTGCAGGTCATTTGACAGGATTATCAGAGGTTTCTCCTCCCTACGCTGTTCTCTCTCTCACGCTGTAGTCGAGTCACCCTGGGAACCTCTGCAGAACCTGACCTGAATCTCAATGAGCTCCGGCTGCCACTGACCTCCCTGTCCTACCATTCCTCAACAATGCACAGTATGCTGCATGGACAAGTACACACTCATACACACATGCAGAGAAGCCGACATGTTCTCCTAAGTGCTTTAAATTACTGTTATCTTTTTTTGCTACTTTTGAGCCACAGCACGAGGGAGGATGGGACAGGAAGGCAGTGCAGCCCTCACATATGTTTTCAATAACAGGAGGATTGAGTTTTGGGGATGTATCTGCCTGCTACTGGAAGTTTCCATTTCAGCCCAGCCCTGAGGAGTGTTATCTGAAGAGCAACAGTTCACTAAAAGTATCCCAAATCATTTCTGGCCGTTTCTTTCACTACCATGTGTGAAAACTAGTATTTCTTACTTTTCTCTCCTGAAGTCTGTTTTTTATTTTTTGTATCCAGAGTCTAAAATATCAGCATTTTCACATTTGGCTTTTTTTTCCTTTTAATCAGATGAGCCATGGAGATGGTCTCCATAGTGACCTTCATCTTCTCCTGCATTTGCTTCTTTCATTCTTTAACTCCAACTGCCTCCTTCATCTTTGACCTCAATCAGCCTCCTGCAATGTTGTTAAATGTCACAAATAAAAAAAAAACCTGCTGAGAGATGACTGCTCCTTTATCTGTCAAGCTATATATGACCTCAGACCATATCAGACCTGCAGGGGCCCCTCGAATAGCCTGGCCAAAGACGGAAGACAGGCCAAATTAAATCAATTTTTTTATACCTGCCATATATGGCTGACTGCTAGGTTTTGGAAAAATAACCATCAACACAACTCCCATATCCAACCAGCCACGATCCCCTTTGTTCTTCCTGCCTCTCTGGAGCCTAAAGGTATTGGCAGTCTGTTCACCACCCGTGCCACCCACCCAGGAACACTCCCCCAGGAGAAGCTTGGTGAGCACAGCCCAGCCTGGCTTATTGCAAGTGAAGTGGACCATACCAAAAATCTCCTGGAGGGGAACAGAAGAGGGAACACAAAGCTACTTTACACCTGACCTTTCTGTTGTTTTAGCTGACAGGAGCTTACTAACAAGAGATGGGGGTTGAGTGGGATGGGTGTGGGGGGCTTTTCTGTGTACCCTGGAGTGGAAAGCTCGGGCGGACATGTGTGCAGACATAGCTGTCATCTTTATTTAGCTCGTCTCTGTCAGCTGGAGCATTGTGGAGGTCAGTGTAGCGATGCGAGATGCTATCTCTCATACACATGTAAACAGTAGCAGCATCCTACAAGCCCCATGTTCAGACCTAATGAACCCAGACAGACCCGACCTGCTGGGACTGAGAACGCTGAATCAGGATGAATTGACTCACTCAAGACTTGGCTGCTACTGTGTAAACTTGTGCCAGTGCTTTTATGGACAGAGGTCATAAACATGGAGATTGGTGACATTTTCTTGGAGTCCCCTATGATGAAAGAAATGTGAGCTGCTGAATGTGGTTTTTTTTCTGTAACCTTTCTGCAAGGGGAGAGACCACGAGGCATGTGCAGAGGGAGAGGGAAATAATTCTCCACCCGCTGATTAAACAGCATCAGCTTTTGTAATATTTGTTTACCATTGTTTTGGTGGAAACTTGACATTTTTAATAACTAATTCTTGAAGTTTATTGAAGAGCCTTCTGGAAAAATGTGAAAACAAAAAGTCTTACTGTAGATATTAAAAGCAAAAATGAATGATAATGTTAAACAACTAGCATCAATGATGACGTAAACTGTATTTAGCCATAAAATTTATCTGGGATGTTGATTTGATTAAACAATACTTTTGAGACTTTTTTTGATTGCTGGCTGTTTGGCCTGAAATGTGGTCTGACGTATCAGCTGCAGTAGACAGGTGTTTTCAATGCATGAGGTCTAAAACCCAGCTGCATACAAGATGCTCACCACTACAACACTGCCAGACAATGATCCTCTTATACAGTCGAAGATTTAGCTCTTCTAGAACCAGATATTTTCACCATAAGTTGTTAGGGACCAAAAACAGAGCTGGCAGAGAGGGGCATGAAACATTTCATCTTTATAGCTGCCCCAAAGTCCCCCCAAATCTGAGCTTGCAGGATTCAATACATAAAAATTACCCTTTTTTTGCTTGATGCGTTTTAGTAAATGTGAGCATTTGAATGTGCTAAACTAGCACTGATTACAGTTCAAATTTTACATGGTCAATATCAACCTATTAACAGGTTTGTTTTTTTGCCTTTTTGTAGTCTGACATTATGGATCTGTTACTATGGATACAACACATATGATTACTGATGTTCTTACTGCTATGAGTAAGTCAAAATATCTGCAGTATAGATGAAATGTGTCAGTGCTGATATCACCATTCTGTGCACCACAGACCACTTACTAATGTGTCATTTTGGATTTGTTCTGGTTTGACTTGTGCTGGTGGAAATTATCATAATATTGCCAAGAGTGTCGTCAACTGTGTCATGGTTGGGCTCTCTCCTTTCTCCTAACCCGCCTGCTCAAGGCCCTGATCCTGGCTCCATCCAACACCTTTTAGAAGAACCAGAAGGCCAAATGTGAGCCAGGTCTTATCACACCACATCGCTAATGCTCTTGTGTCTGAATGGGAGTTAAATCCCTGCAGCCTGATCCCAAAATCTCATGGAAAGCCTTCCAAGAAGAGCAAAGCTGTTATATCAGCAAATTAATTCCCATAGTTTTGGAATGAGATGTTTCACAGTTACATAGTTGTTTGATTTCTCATACTTGTTTGGAGGGTTTCACATGGGAGTGTTGCATAATGCCGAGTGTCCTCATTATACTTGAAATAACTCCACCATAACCTTCTCATTATTGAATCTGTACATATGAGTTAACATTTTAAGAATTATAAATTCAATCCATATATGAAATTATGTCATTAAGGTTTTGGCATATGCCGTTCTGGTCTAATCATGTGCCGTAGCATGCTGCATATGAGTGGCAAACAAGCGATTCATTGTGGCGTGGGAGAATAATAACTCCTTCAGTTTCATTATGGCGTGGGAGAATAATAACTCCTTCAGTTTCATTATGGCGTGGGAGAATAATAACTCCTTCAGTTTCATTATGGTGTGGGAGAATAATAACTCCTTCAGTTTCAGTAGGGTCCTCGCTGCAAGGTCGGTGCTCGGACCCTAAAAAAATGTTTCAGGTGGCAGATTTCTGCTTCCTCCTTTGATTCTGATTCAAATGACCTAAAGAATGTTGGCCAGGATTGTACAACGCTGTTATCACATTGTTGTTGCTCTGTGCAGAACCAGGAAGATGCCAATCAAAACTTGTTCTGCCACACCCACACAGCTCATTAGAAATGTTTTGAACTGCAAAATGAACGGTTGAACTGGGTTTACTTCCAGTTGTCTCCCCTTATTTTTTACTTTTTGTGGGTGCTAGATGAGATGCTGAGCTTTAATACCATAAATGCATTTTTCTTATTTCATGTAAACTGTTTGAGGCTTTGAAAAGGACTCGTTATTTAAGGTTCCATTGCATTGTCTTCACTATAAAGCCTCTGAAGACTTTATTACAACAGAGTCACATAGTGTCCTTTGAGGGCCTCCATCACGTCAGCACTCAATCTGTTGAGAGTTGTGCTTCATTAAGGACAGCGCCCTTTGCGTGGCGGGCTGCCGCAGTGTTGAATAGCAGCACCATAACTCCAGTCTGCAACAGCTGCATTTAATCAAGCTGTGCCTTTGCTCCAATCAGCCTCTGCCTAACCCATCTCTGCTTGGCTCGTGGTCACTTTACTCTGACAGCAGATTTATAAGTCTGGATATGAGAGAGCGCCCCAGAAACACTCCTCGGCCCTCACTGTATTCAGCTCTGTACGGGAAGAATCTGTCCAGATCAGTGCACCAAACACAACATACACACTCATTTAGGAGTTACATCCCCTGTTGGTTAAATCGGTCAATTAGAAAGCTATGTGTGTATATGAAGCCTCTTTCCCTCCAGCCTTCTTATTCAGCACCCACGCCATATGGAAACAGCTGGTCCTCAGTGGTGGGATGCCCTATGCTCTGCATGAGGCAGCCTGGAGAGAGATAGCTGTTCTACACACAGGAAGGACACACACACAGGGAGGAGTGACGAGGATTTGGGGGGGACTTGTTTGGGGAAGATTTGGATTTGGTTGGGGAAGTGTAAACCCTCTCACTAAGCTGGTGGAGCTTAAGTTTTTACTCTCCAAGCATTAAAAGGAACATAGTCGGTGTCATGCTTTGCTTTTTAAAACACTGCATGGATTTACAGGCAGGCAAACCCCCCTTTCATGTCAGATGAGGCGACAATGTCAGCCCAGTTCAACTGTAATTCTTGTAGTTGTGTTCGCCTTTGCATCTCACTGTCCTTTTATGTAAAAGAGGTGGGGGGAGTCTTCTTCTTTGAAACGTACTCACATGCAATTCTGAATCCCTAACCGCTACCATAAACACTTTCACTCTGAAGCTGTGATAAGCTTCGCACTGCTGCAAACCAGTCACGAGGATTCAGCCATGCAGAAAGTGTCTTGCTGTGTGCCTAACAGAGCTCTGTGTCTCCTTGGGGCGCCTGTAACCGCAGCAGTGTTTCCGTGGAAATCCCTGACATTTATTTGACCTTCCATGGGAACGTTTCTCTCCATCCAGAGTTGGGGTGGATTTTTTCCTTTTTCTGTCATCACTGTCAGTCTTCAAAGTGTTTGTGTGTACTGTATGTGTGGAGAGAGTCTTTATCGCATCCTGATTCTGTATCAGCCTCAAAGACCGCTGGTCCACCATCAGCGACAGCAATGACACTGAAAACACAGATCAAAGACGAGGTCCAGACCCCTGTAGCTGCAAAAGATTCCTGGAGCCGACTGAGCTTTTTGAAAGCAGGGATAGATGGAAGGAGGGAGGCTAGCCAAGGAATTTAGACAGAGTTGTCATCTATTTAGGGGAATTAAACTTCCAGATGAGTCGCCATTCTTCGCAGCAGCCTTTTTGTGTTACTTAAAGCTTTTTTTTAATGTGTCCAAATCTTGTAAATAATAGAAAACGGCTGACAACAAGACTTCAGAGGAAACATGACCCTAAAAAACTGAGTGTTATTTTAACCAGAGTTCTTTGTTGTTTTCTTCTCCTCTTGTTCACAGCAAAAAGCCTCAGGCAAGGTGCTGTTTGACCTGGTGTGCTCTCACATGAACCTCATCGAGGGCGACTACTTCGGTCTGGAGTTTCAGAACCAGCAAAAGATGATTGTAAGTTATGAACAAAATTATTTAAAATGAAGCTCCTTTTTTTTTAATGTATAACTAAATCTCAATTCATGTTTGTAATCTGTTATATTACAGGTTTGGTTAGACCATATCAAGCCCATTATCAAGCAGCTGCGACGTAAGTGTTTCCAAATGGCTCAATATCTTTTTCTCTGTTCGTTAATTAAGCTAAAATATCTTTTACATTGATAAAGGTTAGGTATGACTTGAGTTTAAATCCCTCCATGGAGGTGATGGGCTTTGTGCTGTATGGTTTTTTAATGCAACCTATCCAATAAAAAAGGAGGAATCTATGTAGCTAGTGTTCAGTTCATTTGTTAAACCTAGCAAGAAATAAGTGAGTTAATGCAACATTTGTCTTACATTCATGAAGGTTCTCATGTTTAGTTTTTCTCTGGGCCCACATGTGGAGAAGTTGATCCAGCTTTATTGTTAGCCTGAGGTTTTTGGTTGTCATGTAAGGATGCGAGCTCTCGAGGAGTGTTTGTTTTTCTAAGACTGCTCCCATCTCATCTAGCTCTACCTGATAAACTGGCAACTGAGTGTTTATTGTGTCATTAATCATGTATCCCTCACAGGGCCGAAGCACACAATCCTGAGGTTCGCTGTGAAGTTCTTCCCTCCGGATCACGCTCAGCTCCTGGAGGAGTTAACAAGGTCAACAGCTCTCCACAGAAACTTTACAGTCATCTCATTTTCAGAATCAGAATCAGAATCAGAATCGGGGTTTATTGCCAAGTACATTTACACATAGAAAGGAATTTGACTTGGTGTATTGGTGCTAAACAGTTAAGAAGGAAATAAAGCAGAACTGGCAACAACTTAAATAATACAGTTTAAGAAGATATTACAATATATAAAATAGAATTTAAAAATGTAAAATATAAAAAATAAAAAATAAAAAAACATAAAATGCTCAAAAGGTTCAATGTAGGAGCTGTGCAGTGGACTATGGGAATCATGTATGTTTTCCAGGTGTCATTTTGTATATTTGATGTGAATGTAAAAGGCAAATATGAAACATGCTCCTCTGTTCCCAAAAGATTTATTCCCCTCACTGCTTTGCAATTTACATGTCATGGCTGCCATGTTTCTGATTTAGGCCTGAGGAGATTAGCGTGAAGCTAATGATTTTCTGCTTCCTGTTTCCATGTTGTGGAGCTGCTTGCATGTTTTCACTGTCAGAGCGGAGAAATATTGTGCATGCAGAGAACAATATCTGTCTGACACACCTGTGTGTGTGTGTGTGTGTGTGTGCTGTTGTTCTTGGCTGAGGACTCACACATACTTCAGATGTTTTTGTTTTTTTTACAATGTGGTTGCTACACTGTGTGCAGTATTAACAGACGGAATGAAAAAGAGAGATGCACATAAAGTCTGCACATGTAAAGCAACTCACCTCTGAAACACAAATTAAATATTTGCATAAATGACACTAATCAGAATGTGGTTGCATATAGTGCTGATCAATCTGGGCAAAGTTTGAAACAAATCCAAAACTGGCAGCTACGCCAGCGCCTTAGGAGAAACTAATAGAGCAACTGTACATTGTATTCAATCAGAACTGGAATTACTGCAGCTCCCTCGAATGTCATGTTTGAATTCTTAAAGGTATTGGTATTTGATCTCGCTCCAGTGCTGGAAACCACCACCACACTTTCTCTTATTTGATGTGTGAAACCTGTTTGTGTTTGTGTCCAGGTACCTGTTCGCCCTGCAGATCAAACAGGATGTTTCCTGTGGACGTCTGACCTGCAACGACAGCAGTGCCGCACTGATGGTCTCCCATATTATCCAGTGTGAGTTCCTCATGGCTGTTTGCTCATTCAGCTTGAGAGACCAAAGAGTTGGCTGATCGGATAGTTGTCTTTGAAAAAAACTCTGTGTGTGTTTATCACACCGAGCTCACCATCAAAACATGTTTTAGTACATTGTTTATGTTGAAGATCATAAAGGAATAATATCATTTACATTGTATATATTGTACATTTATTGACTTATGTTATTTATTTTTAATTCCTTGTTGCATATTTGTTGCTTTGCTAGTTATAGGGTATATATATATATATATATATATATATATATATATATATATACTATACTATACTATACTATACTATACTATATATTTAGTGTTATTTTGAAAGCTTTAGCCTCAGTAAGACTTGATTTTTTTTACTTCATCCTGCAGCCTTTTTGTACAGAGACTGCTTATGAATGTGTCTCTACAGGAAGTATACTGTTATTACTTCTCAGCCATGAGTATGCCTATATGTGTGGTTTTTTTTTTTAATTATCCCGGGGTTGCTGTGGTTACCTTTTTAGTCAGAAGCAGCAATAATATTGCAGGACTGCTTCAGAGAAAGTGTTCATTCATGGAGCTGTGCAGGAAACCAGACATTCATGAGCCACTGTGTGTTCCCCTCTGTGTGATTTGTCACATTCAGTCACTTTTCTTACTTTCATACCAAATACTTCTACAATAACAAGCGATTGTTGTCCTCTTTTTTTTCTTTTTATTTCCATTTTCTTAGCGGAGATCGGGGACTTTGAGGAGAGCCTCTGCCGGTCACACCTCCTTAACAACAACTACATCCCCGATCAAATGCCCCTGATCGACAAGATCATGGAGTTCCACTCGAAGAATATGTGAGTTCTTGTTTGCGCGGTCTAAAAAATGACACGTTCCTTCGATTCAGTCCATGTTTCCTCTGATCATAAAGTCCCTGTAGCTGTGACTGAAGAGCAATTATTCTCGTCACCCGGTGAACAGGAAAGGTTGTTTCAGAACCTTTTGTGTGTCCTGCTGTGAAGTTTTATTACACAGGTGACACCTTCAGGAAAAACAGCCGTGGAGTGAATGGGTTTCTTTCTCAGCTGTGCTCTGTTTTCTGTTATCATGCATCAACTTAGAAAAGCTTGCCTTTTGTAAGTTGTTTTTACAGCTTCTGGCCAGAAGTGATTATGAGTGTGTACTCCATCCACAACATACTACACGGAAATCCCCCTGTAACCTATACTCTCACAGATGTTGTAAGTCTGGTTTGTAGGTTAAAAACACACTGTAGTGTCTTAAGAGTATATTACTGGATGATTTTTCAAATATCCTCCAACCCGCCCCCTCAAAATGTCCCAATCAGCTCACAAATGTCAATGGGCTCTCCCAGAGGTTGCCACATAGTGGGCATTTGTTACAGAAAAACAGAGTTCCATTAAATCTCCTGCTCTAGTTGACTTGCTCTCTGCTCTCTAAAGGCTCTCTGTGTTGATAACTGTAACTGCAGTTCTTCTGGCGGGATGCCACGCTGAGGCAAGTCTCCTATCAAAAAACCACACACAGGAAACTGGACGGCTTATCCACTGATAAGAATTAGGAAAGTTAGTTAACGTTTGCAACCCCTCCCCAACCTTCCAGCACTGCTCCAAAAAGACTTAGATAAACATTAGAAACGTGGATCCACTCAGACTCGCTCTTTCACCTTAATTAGTGGGACACACAGCGCGATGATAAGCCAGGATTGAATGTATTTGTCCAAAAAATATGCTTAAAGGATAATGAATGCTTGAGTTTTTTAATTGTAAAGTCGAAGTGTTTAAACCCAGAGGTAAGATTAGCCCTCAACACTTTTAAAATAGGTTTATTTAAAGAATAAGAAAAAGGTTATTCTCTTCTATTATTATAAAAAATCTATCACTCTTACTTCCTGACTCCTCTGTCCTTTCTGTGGTTCTCAGTCCAAAGCCTGGTCATTTCTAAACAATAAAAAAACACATTCAAATTTAACTACCGTGTTCCCACTGGGCTCTGTATGTTAAAGCAAATGTGATCTAAGCATAATTCAATGGTGCATTTGTTGAGGGCTATTTCCATCCACAGATTACGACACATTTGTTGCTTAGGGGAGTATTTACAGCAGCAGGATGATCTATATGGGATTAACTCAAATGAAGCACAGTGGCTGTGTCCACAGGCCATGAACTGAACTGCCATCCAGTGCAGCACTTTGTTTGTCCTTAATCGTTTTTGGACAACACTGAAAGTAAACGGCACAGTCATGTTAGTCCTCGACTCATCAACAGACAACTCTCCTACATTAAGCATGAATTCCTTCTTTGTTTTGATCTTTTTTGTCAAACTTGAAAAAGGAGAATATCTCAAATGCTTCTTCTTAAACTTGAGTCTCTCTTGTTTTGTGTTGTTAGAGGTCAAACGCCAGCTGAATCCGACTATCAGCTGTTAGAAGTGGCGCGCAGGTTGGAGATGTACGGGATTCGTCTTCACCCTGCCAAGGATCGTGAAGGCACGAGGCTGAGCTTAGCCGTGGGTCACACTGGTGTCCTGGTCTTTCAGGTCAGTCACAGGAGGCAGTAGCTAAACTGTTGTGTTTTTAAAAACAGTTACTTGTGTGTCAGCTTCACCTCAATGGAAATGATTGTTGATGTTAAAAGTGTTTGTCCTCACTGCAGGGACACACACGGATTAACGCCTTCAACTGGTCTAAAGTGCGTAAACTGAGCTTCAAAAGGAAACGTTTCCTGATCAAGCTGAGGCCAGATCTAAATGTAAGTTATGTTCTTGATTCAGACTGTTTGAAATACAAAACTCTTCAGTTGATGTTTTTTAATTTGATGATAATTAAGCATTATTTAGATGGAGGCTTCAAATAAATAAATACTAAATCCTAATACAGTGTTTGATGTTTTAAGTCATGTGTTTATGCCCCCCCCCCCTCAGAGTTCATATCAGGACACTCTGGAGTTCCTGATGGGCAGCAGAGACTGCTGTAAAATCTTCTGGAAGATCTGTGTGGAATACCACGCTTTCTTCCGCCTCTTTGAGGAGCCTAAGGCCAAGCCCAAGCCTGTGCTCTTCACCCGAGGCTCCTCCTTCAGATTCAGGTAGAGAGAGAGTCAGCTATCTGTCAAACAGCAGTTTCTCCTCCGTCACTTAACAGTCCACCACAGCGCTCCCAGAATAGCTCATTATTATCTCTCCTGTTCCCTGCAGCGGGCGCACACAGAAGCAGGTGATTGATTATGTGAGGGAGTCTGAGTTTAAAAAGATCCCCTTTGAAAGGTAAAACAGGCTGCAGACATGATTGACATTTTGTGTTGTGCGAGGTCGCTCTGAGTTTATAACACTGACCTTTAACATCCTGTGTGGCAGGAAACACAGTCGGGTTCAACACAACAGTCGGGTCCAACAAAACAGCCGCCTGTCGCCTTTGCCTTCTCCTCGCCACCATGAAGTGCCAACAGACGTGAGTGGATCAGAAGTAGACCATTCACCCATGTGCATACCAAGTTACCTTACAGATCCCATTACTTACAAGGTTTCTTTTTCAAACCTTTCTCACCAAAAAAAACATGAAGGTACTTTTTAGATTTTACAGCTTGCATTGTTTAAGACATTTTAAACTACAAGAGGTGTTCCATGAGTTCTGGTATACAGACTTTAAACTATATGTATCACTGATTAATTTGTTTTTAATACAGAGAGCTAGTTACAGAAAAGTGTCTCTGTCTATTTCCATCAGTCCTACATATCATTTGTTTTTGTGCTGTGCTGTCTTTGTGAGGTGCACACTGATATCTTTTTACACGACTGAAGTTCCTAACGGATAAATCAAGTTATTTGAATTGAACTGAACTGAATTTGAATAGCTGTTAGGATATTCAGTATATTGGCACATCCTAATTTGTGGTGATGCTTAATTCATTCATTTAAAAGAACACCACCTGTTCCAGATCTATTCACAAGTGGTTGCCTCCCCATTGGACCAAGTCACGTTTTTGGTGCTTTGAACTACTACATTTTTTTTGGCTAGTCTAACTTACAGTCATTTGTACATTGTTTAGCAGTATTACTACATGTATTATATTTATATCACAAACTCTTGATCACTTAAAATGAAGGCAGGAATATTCACTTTTTAAAATATGAAAAAAAGCTTCTTATGTTCTCTGCATCAGGCAGAGTTAACTAAGGCTTTATATGTGATTTTTTGATCCAGCAGATGTCGCCCTTGAGCACCAGCATGAAACCAAAACAACTCACGCTGCATTGTTGTGTTAGCATGCTAATGCTAGTGATCTTTATTATGCTGGTATCTTCACACTACATGTAAATTTACCTGAAATGAGCGTGATCTAGAAACACAGTTAAGCAGTGAGTACAGTATGTTATTCTTCTTTTCTCTAGTCCCTCAATTAAACAACTTTTATACACGAGGGGAGGAGTCAGCCGGCCGTCCCGGCAATGTAAACAAACTGAAGATAGGACTCTGAAAACATCACAGACAGTGGGACTCGAGTGTTACACCCATTGTAGACAGTCATGACTCACAGAGTTATTTTCAGAGGAGATACTTGATTTATATTACATTTAAGTGTGAACAATCACATATAAAGCCTTTAAGGTAGTATCACTAATCAAATCCTTCATGGTCAGGAATAAAACATACTCATTATGTGTCTCTTTCTGTCAGCATGGGGCTCCCAGGGTAGACTCTCCTCATAGGCGTCATTGGACAGAGTCAGCATTAGTGACTGCAGAAGACCCCTCAGCTTCACGGACTACAAGGTTAAGCCCGGCTCACCAGAGGAACGGCCACAACGAAAGAGACAGAACGGGGTCTACGTCCCGGACGGAGGAGAGAACAGGCTCGACGCGACAGACTCAGCCGGATCATCTGAGTACAGGTCCAGCTTTTAGTCCGTCTCGAGGCAGCAACTCTTCCATTCCGTATATTGACTGTAAGGATGTAGATAGTGAATGCAGCCTGGGCAGGGACCAGGCTTTAAGAATGAATCACAGAGAGCAGGCCACGCTCCGACGGGGTTCTGCAACAGGGAGCATAAACGGGCCTCTGCAGGTCCAACAGGAACACTTTCTGAGTAGGATGCGGTACAGAGAGTCCCCTTCTTCTAGACAATCCCTCAACATGAGCCACGACTTTAGTGAGTCTCCCAACCAGTCATACCAGAAAGTTAACAGAAGTCCTGTCCACAGTGCTCTGTTGGACCCTGCTCATTTTAGAGAGAGGCACTGCAGCAGCCCCCTGACAGTCCACAATGTGGCTCCAAGGAGTGTTGTCCCCAGTCCCCCCATGGACCCCCCACATCAGTCAAACCCCCCCAGTTACGCCGAGCAGAACGGCTACAGCTCTGCTCCCGCTCCATGTGAAGAGGGCAGATATTCCCCTATCACAAGTCGCTCCCCCCGCTCACACAAAAGCCACAAAGTGAGACACCACCTGGATGCAAACCCCAACCAGGGGACGTCCTCCTCAGGGCAGGACTCACGCCCCGTCCTGTCCCGGGCTGAGCGCATGGCTGCTCTAGAGCGCCGCATGGTGGCTAATGGCCTCTCGGCACCGGGCAGGCCCAGGTCCAGTCTGGGACACAAGCGGTTGAGGCAGGCAGGTGTCCCACAGATGGGAGGGGTTCAGATGAACGACTGCTCCACTACGAGTGGTTCAGAGTCTGATGAGTCTGAGGTGGAGACTCACAGGGGGACCTGCAGCAGCCCCCTGATGTTTGGTAACCAGGTGGAGGCTAACTCTAGTTCTCCTATTCCCAGGAACAAGTTTTCCTTTGGCAGCCTGCAGCTGGATGAGGAGGCAGATGAGGACGGGTGCCAGGCCTTCAGTGATGAGGAGGGTGCACAGATTTTCAGCTGTTAGCGCACAGAACACCCCCCCCCCCCCTCCCACACACCCGAGAGTTTAAAGGGTTTAGTTTGGGTCCAGATGGAGTTAGAAAAGCTGTGTTGTGTGGGTCATAGATTATATCAGAGAGCGACTGAGAACTCCATGTTCACAGTAATCTTAAACTATTAGATGCACGTTTTGAACTCAGCATCTTTCATGGAGGGGTGCAGAAAGGAGGGAACTCCAGCCTCCCCGTCGTTTTAAGAATTCCTTACAGAAATACACAAGTGCCATGTTAGGATTTAACAAGGTACAGAGAATAAGAGGCTCTGTTCATGTTGGAACGCTTCAAGAAATTGCACTTTTTAATCACTTTTTTTTACACAAATCAGATATTTAGAACAGAAATTATGAAATCTTGGTTGAGCTTCTGTGTCTCCGCTGCCTTACTGTATATGATGGAAATACACATATCATGTCATTGTGGATATTTCTGTTATTTTTTAATTATATTAACTGAGTTGTACAGTACAGGGCTAGTCTCGTTCAGCCCAGAAGGATCTGTGGACTGATATTTGTGGCAGCGATTGTTGACATTGTAGGCATTTGGAATAATCCTGTCGCCTTGTCTGATGCTGCGTCTTCCACTCGATTGTCATGAGAGACGTAGTGATAGTGTCTGAAGTATTTGGCGTTGCAGTGGAAACTCATAACTGCTCTGCAAATATGGATTTGAACATCTAATTGGTGTTTAAATATTGTTTACAGTTTGTTTAGCTCTTTGCTACCTGACACAGAAACATGTCATGTTTATAACAAATGAGGGATTCAACATGTCTTAGAGTATTTTTGTAAATAAATAGTCTGACTGCATTAGAAGGAGCAGCAGCGTTTTGGTCTGGCTGAGGTGAAAAGTCTGTTGCGGTGGTATTCTATCCACTCTCTCTTGTTCACTATTGATGCCTTCCATCTGCTCTCGACTCCTGCTCCAGTATCTCTGGCTTTTAATTTGGTGTCAAGCTCCAACCGCTGTGTTGTGGAAGTTTCCCCAGTTTGCCGAGTTTTTCAATCATCTTCACAAATGGCACCGCACTTTTACAGTTTTCTTCTGCACTTTTGTCTTTGTGTTTTTCTATTTGTGTTCGTTGAAAAAGTCTGTTTCTTTATCCACTGTTCTGTCGAGCATGAAACTTTTCATTTATTTTATTTTCTGTTTTTTTGTTTTTGTTTTTTTCAAGGTGCATGTAAACCTGTTCTGTCACTCACGACAGTCTGTGTGGTGGAAAGATTACCGCTTTCTGGGTTCCCGCCTCTGCAGTGATCCTGCTCAGAGTTTATTTATTCCTGAGCAAGAAAAAAGAAAATCAGGCTAAAGATGACAGGAGCTTGGGAATATGTAGGAAAATAGAAGCAGGTTAGAGTAACACGTTATGTGTGAGTACTGAATGTGTGAAAGGCAGATTAAGGGCAACACCTCAAAGCACAGAGTCCCTCGGCTCGTCCATCACCGTCGACTGCTGCTTCAAAGTGCTCACAAACACTTTTAACATTGATTTCAGGTAGCATATATACAGTATGTCTGTAAACGTTATAGCTTTATATGTGGTATGTATGGGTTTTTATTTTGTATTATATTTTAACATTCATTTTTGGGCCTTTTGTGCCCCCAAAGGAGAGATAGGACAGTGGACTGAGCCAGAAATCAGGGAGAGAGAGAATGGGGAATGACATGTGGGAAAGGAGCCACAGGCTGGATTTGAACCTGGGCGGGCCGCCCGCCTGGAGGACCACAGCCCCCACCCATGGGGCGTACGCACTAACCACCATGCCACCAGCGCCCCATGTGTGGGTTTTTATTAGTTGTTTAAGTCAAGATCAGTTTTAGATTTTGGATTATTTGATATTTCAACATGAGTATTGGCCCAAATCTTTGCTGATTAAACATGAATGTAACAATGTAATTACAAAATAGGTGGTACCAGTAGCGCAGTGGTTAGCGCGCGCCCCGTGTACAGAGGTTATAGTCCTCCAAGCGAGCTGCCGGGGTTTGAATCTGACCTGTGGCTTCTTTCCCGACTTTCCCAACTCTCTCTCTCTCCACTTTCCTATCTCTCAAATAAAAGCATTTATAACAAGCCCCAAAAATAAAACTTAAAATAAAATATTACAAAAGCAGGCACCCCTGTAGCTGAAAGTTAAATTAGGCTTATCAGAGAAACTAGAAATAGAAAGAAAAAACTTTGAAAACGTCAGATGGATACAGAATGAGTATTAACTGGAAAATGGGGGCGGAGCATTCTTCTTGTTTATGCAGCTTATAGTTGCACAAAGCATTTGCAACAACTGTTTGGCCATGCATATGCTCCTGAAAATCCAAAATATATCAGTGACAAAATGTTCAAAGCTGCATGAATGAGATTAGTACAGCACCATTAAATCAAACAGACGCTTGTTTATTTGTGGGAATGACTGGATCACTGCAGCACGAGAACCCTCTCTGGTGCACAAAGCTCTCCCATACACCTGGAGGTAAACTCTGTCATAGTGCAATCTGAGGAAGAGAGGACATGCTCTTCTTTAACTTTGGTGATTTCACTTTAAACGACTTTAAGTGTCCCAGGTCTGCAGGAGAGACTTGTATGTGTGTGTGTGTTTTTTCCACCTCTTATGTTTCCACTGCATGCTGTGTTAAACCAGGACTGAGGTGTGTTCTGCACATCACGCTGTTCTGCCCTGTCTGCTCTCTGCATGTACTATCAGATGATACAGGAAGTCACTTTACTTTAGTTTCATAGTTTTTAATTTAACAGTCTGGAAAATGTGATGTAAGCACAGATTTTGGGAATAAATAAATCATGCAGTATCATTAGAGACTGAATTCTGAAAGAGAGTGCTTCTAAACAGGATGTTTCCCAAACTCAAACTGTGTTACTTCAACAGGTCAAGTGGTGTAAAAGTGATTTGTACTCTAACTGAATAATGCAAATGTTTCCTCATTACCAGCTGACTTTTTCAGAACAACTATAATATATTCATGACAAAACGGTCATGTGGCTCTTTATTCAGAACATTAAATGACATTCACAGGCATCTTTTATTCATTTACTGTAGTGTTAGAAAAGGCCCAGAAAGCTGCATGAATTCATCTCTGTTTTTGTTGATTCTGCTCGACATCTTTCCTTCATGTTCTCACTCATGCTCACCTTGCTTTGACCTCCTGACGCTGCTTTATTTTCATTTAAACATGTATATATTCATGTTAATAGAGAGTTAATAAAGATGACCTCTTTGAAGTGACATTTTCTGAATCTTCTTTCTGAGACCTCAGTAGGTGCTGTTTGTCCTTTTCTTCTTCCTGTAGTTTTGTGTTGTTTGTTGGTTGCTGTATGTCTGTGTGTACATTCATACCCCTCCTGTAGTTGGTTTCCATTCCTTCTTCTCCTTCATAGAGTGCAGAGAGAAGTCCCCTCTGTAGTTGTGTAGCGCTGTTGTTGTTGTTTCGTGTTTGCATGTTTTGCGATGTTGTGTTTTTATCGGCACTCTGGAGGACAACAGAGAGAGGTGGGCAAGTTGCAGCTTAAACATAGTAAGTAAGCTGAGTGGACACGTTCAGTGTAGATGACTGTTAGTAAGCTGTTTCTCTTGATCATCCTGCTCAGTGTGCTTCGGCTCTCGTATTGATTGACTTGGCATAAAGACTGCTGTGAGAGCTGTCTGGACTGTAGAGTGAGTCACGGCTGATGTCTCACTTTCTGAAGGCAGCAACCGAAGAAAACTCTGATTTAGGTTCAAATGTCTTTTTAAAGCAATGAGGTGCTATATGTAGCGCATTCCTGACCCTGTATACTTTATTAGTGTGTAAAGTTTAGCTGGTGAAATTTTTGCCGTGGAACATTATTAACTGAATGCTTTGAGAGTTCAATCAATATCAAATGTCAGTGTCTTTGAAATTTGGCATTTCTGTAGAGCTGCAAATAATTAGATTTTCACTGTTTAATAATCTGCCCTTCATTTTCTCCATTAGTTGTTTAAATGCTTAGTCCCAATAATGGGAAAAGTTGACAGCTTCAAATGTATTTTTGTCCTCACATTAAAGATATTGAGTTTCATTTCTGAGATGAAATGAAACGAAAAGCACATTCTGACATTAAAAGAGCTGGAAACATTTAAAGCGTTTGATTAAAAAATGACTTCAGATGAATTCACCAAATACCACCCGTCTGAGACTTGAAGTGTAGAAAAGTAATTCAAAGAGAGATTTTGCACAGATTACGTTTCCTGTAAAGTTCTTTTTAAATCTATCTCCACTCACTTCTCCTTCTCCTCTCCTCTTTTGGGTTTTCGATTGACCTCGTACAGGAGTGGTTGCTAACAGTCCTCGTCTCTCTGCGTCCTCTGGTAACTCTCACGGGATGATGAACGGTCAGAAGTCACTGGAGCTGTGCAGCCACAGTCCTGACGGCAGGCTGCCTTCCCCCCTCACCAGCCCGCTCCTCAACGACGCAGGCAGCGTTCGCACGGACGATGAAGACGAGGTTCGGAGAAAGGTTTGTGATTTTCTCATGAAGAAAAACAGCAGTTCAAACTTAATGGAGTTGCTTTTTGTATCTTTTCTTGTTCCTTAAAGCTACTATTTAAAACAGACGTTGACCTTGAATTCCTGTCCTGAGTATTCCTGAGTGATTTTTTTATTTTTTTTATTTTTAAGATTTACATTAAGATTTTGAAGTTTATTTCGAACAGGTGAAATAAATTATATTTATTTATTTTGTGATCAAGTAATAACAGGCTAAACTGTGAGATCTTTATAATAGTGTTTGTAGATGAGGGTAACAAGAGAGGAAGAAAAGCAACAAATATTTGACATCAACCAAATCAATTGTTATCGTAAAAAAATCAACAAGAAAGAAAAAATACATTTTAAAGTTTGTATCTTTACAAGATAAGACAGGAAGCCTAAATAACTAAACACCAAACACAAGTTGGAGTTTCTCATAGTTTTGCTCACTCTCTTCCTCCTCTGTTGGTTTTTCTTCACAGAGGTTCCCAACAGATCGAGCCTACTTCATCGCCAAGGAGCTGCTGACCACAGAGAGGACGTATGTGAAGGACCTGGAGGTGGTGACTGTGGTAAGAACACACTGAGTCTGCCCTCCAACACGCTGCCCCGCTGTTTGTTTTCCTCTGTGCTGTCCTCTGGGGAGAAAAAACATTGATTATTACGCTTAGCTGCTCCATCGCAGAGCGCCCGCCAACAACACACAGAGCCAAGCGGTGACACAGGGATATCCTAGCAGATGAGATTTCATTTTTTTCATTCATTCCCCGTACCCTGTGAAAAGCATTTATCCGTCTCACTCATGGCTTTGAATGCTAAACTGTGTTTGTGTTTAAAGAGATACATCCAGCTCCCTGTTTCATTCTGTTCCTTTGGATTTCACCGTCTGGGAACAAGCACACAGAGCATTTCATTAGACATTATCAGAAAGGAAATGTAGCAATAAACAGGATATTAAACATGTTGCAGAGGGAAGAGGCTGCTCTAAAGCCTGCAGAAAATGCATCACTCTGTTTTTAAAAGGCTGTAGCTTTTTGTGTCTTGTTATTTTTGGAGAGGCCTTTCATGCATCTCATAAATATTTGGGTCGGCTCTTGTACTCGCTCACTCTTTCCAGCTACATGTGTACTGTCTCACTTTCTTACCCCCACTTTTCACATTTTGCTGCTGTCCGGTGGTGAAGTCATCAGTACAACAGCTGGCTCTTCTTCTCGAGCGCTTCCAAAAGCTCTCTCTCTCTTTTTCCCATCACGTCAGCGAAACAAAGCTGTCCTATGTCTGTAACATGCAACGTTTGACTTCAATCTGACTTAATGGAAGAAGGTGTTAAAGACTGATTGGCTATTGATTCCTCCATTCATCCTCCAGCAATTAAAGGATTTAAGAGACGTCACAAAACTGGAGCACAACAGCAGACACACAGATGAAGGGCTCGTGTTAGTATCCTGCATAAACAGGGCATTGATCAGAGCTCCACAAGCCTGCACTGCATGCCTCTACAAGCTCAAGACCAGAAAATCAGGACCTGAGTCACGTGAGCACATGGAGAGAGGAAACCATTGCACTGCAGTTTGATACTTTTTACAGATTTTAAATCAAAGTCAACTTTCTTTCATGGTCGCTTGAAACAGGAAAATAGTTTTACAGTCTCTGAAAAACACCTGTGGTATCCCTCTTTGAAGACGGCTATCATAGTTTCCCTCTCATCTGCAAAGGGCTGATTCCAGCGAGCACTTTGTTTCAGATTCACCTTCATGAGTCTGTGTTTCAATTCCTTGGATCAGAGGGTCAAATATGTAGTTGCTATTTGCTCTTATTTTGAAGTCCACAGCTCAAACCGGAGAACATTAAGGTGCCATCCAATCATAAAGTTTATTTTGTTGTTGCTTTACATTAATAGAGATGTTCATGTGCTAAACTATTTACTGTATGTGCAGAGTTTGACACAGAAAGACTGTTTCCCTTTCATTTCTGCTGAGCTAAATAAATCTGAGTCTATGTTCTGCAACTAAGATTAAAGGCGACTTACAGTATGATTCAGTGTCTGATATAAGTTAGAGATGCACTGATCCACTTTTTTTCAGTTCTGATCCGATTCCGATGCATATGTTGCGATACCGATAATGTCTCCAATGTGTCTTTAACCATCATTATTATTTTTTTAATGTTGTTGGCATCATTTCTAAGGTTACACAGAGCTGTAGTTAACCCTTAAAATGATTGAAGATGGGAACGATTTGTGGTCGCTTCTTGTCGCTCAGTCTGGATGTCTTTAAAGTGAGACTGTGTGAGTTCAGAATGTTTGAAGTGCCCAACGATCTTTCTTGATCGGTAACATGGATTGGCGCCGTCAGTCTGATATCCTATATGTACATTACATCAATATCATACCTGATACTGATATTAGATCAGGTCTGTCCCATCTCTAATATAATTATGTGTAATGTTGCAACTTAAAACCATCCATGCATGAAAAACTAAATATCTTCTTTAAATATTTTTATAAAACCGTTTTTCAAGCATCTGTGTCTTGTTTTTTGTGTCTCAGTCTTTCCAGAGCGCTGTGGGACAGGATGAAGCCACTCCAGACTCCCTGAAGAACACCGTCCTCTCCACCTTCGAGCCGCTGCACAAGTTCCACACAGGTTTTCTCAGGGAGGTGGAGCAGAGGCTCGCACTGTGGTGAGACTTTTGTTTTTACTTCAAAACTGGAGAAAAAAAAAAATCTCTGCAGGCTGAAACATATAACGGATGAGGAGCTGGTTTTTGTTTTAAGTCCAATGTATCACAATCCCAACCTCCTTTTTTATGAGTTTAATTGATATTACGTCTTAAAGGGGGTCTGACCCGGCCCCTTCACATGGCCCCTGAGAAGCTATTGTCTCCATGGCAACAGTCATGCTGCAACCGGCCTTCTCTTGCCTGTGGGTTTCTGCTGTCTGATCTCCTTAACAATGTTGGGCTTTATCTTATATACACACACACACACACACACACACACACACACACACACACACACACACACACACACACACACACACACACACACACAGACTTGCAGACAGTGAAGCATAAAGCGTGTCATTATTTACGGCTATTAACTGCAGACGTTTACAGTAGCATTTTAATTTCAGAGCCTATATGTGCCTGTCATCATCATTTACTTCTAATTAAAGCTCAAAGTGATTCTTCAAATGAAAGCTCAGAGTGAAAAGAAGAGCCAGCTCTACTGATAAGAACCACATTCAAATGAGAATGCAAATCATCCAGCACTACATGTGTCTCTTCTTTAGCCTTGTATATTTCAATGTTATGTAGAACCTTAGTTGTTGTGAGCAGGATTAGAAAGCTGTTTGTCACAGATTAGGAAGTTTTAAAGACTGGATATGTTTCCCTACAGTGACTGTCTAAATGCTGATCCATATTAATACAGATTCTGAATGAATCCAGTAATGGCAGCTCATTATTTCTGCTCACTGTATGGGGAAAGTCTTACTCAAGGGAGACACCTGCTGGTGGATCTGTTTTTTTTTCCTGTTTTTAAATATGTGCAACTAAAACTTAGACTGATTTTTTTCCTGAATAATGAATCGTATCAGAGGAATCAATTATCTCTAAGTGCCTCTATGTAGCTCAGTCAATTACTTCAACAATATCTGCATAATGATTCAGAGTTTAAAAGTGGCTGTTGTTTTGTTTGTTTTAGGGAAGGGCGCTCCAACGCTCACATAAAAGGAGACTACCAGCGCATTGGAGATGTGATGCTGAAGAACCTACAAGGCTTAAAGGTGAGAATACTACTTAATGTTTATCTGATAACATAATGATAGAATACAGATTCATGTGCACCATCTTTAAACTTCTCTGCACAGCCCCTGTCTGCAAACCTTCACAGACAGTCTGAAGTTCTGCTGGAGCTGGAGAAGGCGTGCAGGGCGTCCCGCAGGTTGGAGGGTCTCTGCAGGGACTTTGAGCTGCAGAAGGTCTGCTACGTCCCCCTCAATGTCTTCATTCTGCGGCCTCTGCACCGCCTCATCCACTACAAGCAGATCCTGGAGCGTCTGTGCAAACACTACCCTGCCACTCACGTGGACTTCAGGGACTGCAGAGGTACTGACCTCAGGCCAGTTTATCAATAAATCACATGTAGGTGTTCTGGTGGTCTATCTCCTTTAATCTCTTCCCCCTGGTTGGTCTGCAGCTGCTCTGGCAGACGTGTCTGAGGTGGTGGAGCTTCTCCAGGGAAGCCTGATCAAGATGGAGAACTTCCAGAAGCTTCTGGAGCTAAAGAAGGATTTGATTGGCGTTGACAATCTAGTTGTCCCTGGTCGGGTGGGTCTAAAGCTTGAAAGACTTGAACAAAAACTGTTTTCATCTATCTGACGCCATGTGTGTGTTTTTGTTTAATGTGAGAAGCAAACGTATAATTTTGTTTTTCCTTTTCTCAGGAGTTCATCAGGTTAGGTTGTCTCAGCAAACTGTCTGGAAAAGGCCTACAGCAAAGAATGTTTTTCCTGGTAAAACTCACTTTTTCAAAATGACATCATGTCACTAATTTACCTGTTTGATGTCATTGGAAAGATAATCATCATTTTATCCCTTCCAGCTTTACATTCCTCAGATGGTGTTAGCGGACGTTAGTAATATGCCTGTTTTAAAGGAGGCTTTAGTGTGGAAGTACAGTATATGTAGTGGAGAAGTGAGCTGCCATTGGTTTGAATAATGTCCCTGTTGTTATGACACGTTGTTTGTGCTTCTTTGGATTTATTTATTGGCTAAAATCGAAGTTTAAACAAACGATCGACCCAGTGGCATTTAGTTTGACAGACTGTTGATTCTCTGTCCCTCCCTGTCTTCCTTGCAACAGTTCAACGACGTTATTTTGTACACGAGTCGAGGGA
This sequence comes from Labrus bergylta, assembly GCF_963930695.1. Classification (NCBI taxonomy): domain Eukaryota; kingdom Metazoa; phylum Chordata; class Actinopteri; order Labriformes; family Labridae; genus Labrus; species Labrus bergylta. The sequence continues at coordinate 28,827,826 of NC_089207.1, read as the reverse complement.
TGACGGGGACCAATCAGTTCAAAGTGCACGGCCAGCTGCCTCTGAATGGCATGACAGTAAGTAGTGCGTCCCTCCATTGAACACAAAGTGTTTCAAACTGCTGTCACCAGTTTGTCATTACAGCAAATGAGCCGCCTCAAACAGCTGAAGAGCGGCTCTGTCTGCATCTGACACACACACACACAACAACTAACTACACATGTCCTTCTCTCTCACTTCCTTTTCATCTTCTCCCTCCCTCGTCCTCTCCCTTTCTGTCTATTTCTGTCCTCGCTGTCCCAGATACGGCTGCTCTCTAATGTTTTTTCTGTGTCTCTGTGTTCAGATCAGAGAGAGTGAGGATGAGTGGGGGGTGCCGCACGCCTTCACTCTGGTTGCAGAGCGGCAGTCGGTGGTGGTGGCAGCAAGGTAAGAACAGTGGTTGTGAGCTGACAGACACCTTGTACCTTGACTTTAAATAAACCCAAAGTGGTCACACATTTTCTTCTGTCAGGAGCTTTTTATTGAGAAAAATGTGAGTCTGTATTCAACTCAGAACAGATGAAGTTGAGTTCTCACAGTGAATGAAAAAAAGACATGCAGCCAACTGAACACTTTAAGCAGAGAGTGTTTAATTCACTCTCTGAAATCTTCTTCTTCAGCTGCAAAAATATTTGTGTGCTCATCTAGGTCTCTTTCAAACAATTCATGTAGCTCCCAGTATCATGCTTCAGGAGGAAAGCCATTCTTTTAAAGACTGTCTTTGCCTCTCAGGCTTAATGGAGTCAAGTGACTGTTGAGGTTCAGGTTACTTTATTTGTACCCACAGGTAGATTTGTTTTCAGGCAGCTACATTGACATGACAGATGTAACAAGGAACAACACATCACAGAGAGGGAAACTATTTCAAACTTTCTAAACATAATAATAAAACAAAATAAAATGTATGAAAATGATAACAGTGTTCAAGGTTCCACCAATCAGGACGTATAGGAGACAGAACCCTCAACCAATAAGATCAATATAAACACAAATAAATAATCTCTTCAGCTGGGATGAACACGTTTTGTACATAAATACATAAATGAGTCTGTGGAAATATGGCTAGAGCTTGTTCAGTTCAGTGATAGCAGCAGGAACAATGCTGTTTCTGTACCGCTTTGGTCGGATTCAAACCCAGGCCGCCCGCTTGGAGAACTACAGCCTTTGTACATGGAGCGCCCCCTGATCCAGATTTTTTTATAGAGTCAAATCACCTCATTTATGTTCAATGTTCAATACATTTTGGTCTGCTGGGTGGATATTAGGTTCAAATACAAGACAAGAGATTCCACCACATATTTAAGTCACTTCTTTCAGTTTGACAAATCAGAAAAGGAATCTCTCTGCAGGTTACTGATTCCATCAATGAGCAAATGAATGAGGAGACACTTGGACTTACATGGATCCAGCTCGTGACACTTTATTTAGTGGACTTCTCCAAACCACCAGGCTTTCTGACTGTTACTAATGATGGGATCTGCTGAGTACTAAACATTTGTATGTTTTTTTTGTTTACTTTAGTTCACTTAAGGAGATGGAGAAGTGGATGGAGGACATACAGGGGGCGATAGAGATGGCAAAAACCAGCAATGGGCCTTCATCTGATATTCTCTCCAGCAACCTTACAGACAGCAACAGTAAGTGAACACATGAACATATGAAGTCTAATATATAACACAACAAGAAGTGAGAAATAAACACTGGATGAACAGTGAGTTTCAGAAATTACATTTTTATTTAATTAAAATAAAAAGAGTGCTATGATTTGTGAATGAGCTGACACTATCTTGTGTTTGAGCACCCTCCTCCCCCTCATCACCCTGCTCATTATCTAGCAGTAACCACCTCCTGACTTTCCCAGAATGCCCTGAGGACTCCTTGGTGGAGGCGGAGTCTGAGGACGACATAACAGCACCGCACGCCTCGCTGGACAAGCCCACCCCTCACCGTGGTAACACCATGGTGCACGTGTGCTGGCACAGGAACACCAGTGTGTCCATGGTGGACTTTAGCGTAGCTGTGGAGGTACCGGCCCAAAAACCTCGGCACTCAAACCTCCGACCTGCCTCTTGTGCCCCTGCCTCACTGTTTTCTTTCTGTGTCCGAGTGTGTGCTGTGTTTCTTAACTCACTTTTATGATCTCTCTGTGGGAACAGTATCCTCATGAGCTGCACTCTGGCATAGAAACTATATTTAACTGTGGTTATATAAACATATACTGTGGTTAACAGAATGCTGTAGATGATTTGATCAAATGAACGGGAAAGACTGTAAGGCCCATTTTATGATTTTTTTTAAACACTTTTTTTATTATTTAAAATTAAATATGGATGCAATCAGATTTAGAAAATGAAAAAAAATATTCTTTAGGTGAAAAAATGCACTTTAAAAATGCCATTTGTGACATCATCATTTAGTATTTTATCATTACCATCACCTTTTTAATTGATACAACGAATTTGTGAGCCGACAGATGTTGAATGACATATAGAGCAGTTATTGAGCTGCATTATCACAAAACATTTGTCTTATTTCTAACCCTGTGATGAATATTCATACTCATCCTCTTTTCCTCTGTGAGCTGCCTGCTGGGGATGAAACATGTATGAGAGCAGTGAGAGTGAACAAATACAGTATCATGCTCAAGCCATTACACATGTTAGTAAAGCTACAGAGAGCTGCAGAGTCAGATAATAGTATGCTGTAAGTTCATCAGGATGAGCTACTGTACTCTCTCATTTACACATTTTTATTTGCTTACATTACTATGACAATAATATGAATTATAAAATCTAAATATGTGATGTCCTGCTTGTTCTCACTAGCAAGTGATGCAATACGCAGTGGCTTTGCAGTTAAGCAGTTGTTAAACAGATGACAGGATGCTGATGCTCGTTCTAATGTTAGGAATAAAAAAAAAGAGAAACAGCTCAACGTGGTACCTTTAAACTGGTTTGTTTATTTATTTTTAATCAGATATTTTTCTACATGAACTGCAAAAAAAGAAATAAAAAAATGGGCCTTATGGACTTTCCTTTCCACTTTTTTAGTATTATGTATATTAGATAAGTATTTGTCTGAAGTATTCAAAGTTGTTGCTGAGGATACTGCTCCTTCCCTCTTTTGCAGTAACCTTTGTGATGTCCTTCTCTAACCTTAAAAACTGTTTTTTTGTTTGTGCTTTTGCCCGAATTCTCCTACCCTGGCACTTGAAATCACAGATTGTTTAAAAATAGAGAGATAGTGGTAGTATGTACATGTGCTTAATATCTCGCTCTCTCAGCCCTGTTTAAGTTCTGCTCTTCCTCTGTGGTTGTAACAACGTCCTCTTCACAGCCGGGACACACCGTCAGCCTTCCTGTCTCTCCCTGTCACTGCATGCTTTTGTTTCACCTACTCAGTCTGTGTTTCTGTCCTCCCCTCTCTGTCTCTTTCTCTCTCTCTTTTTCCCATGCGTCTGTGCGTTGCTCCGTGGTAGAGGACCCTAGTCCAGTCAGTGAGAATAAGGCCCCCCCAGTGGGGCCCCCCAGTGGCCAGGGACCAGTGCCTCTGTCTGTTATCTGCTGGTACCGTGTTCAGAGTCTCTCCTTTAGTGAATCCTGCACAAGTCTAGAGGTAAAGGAGCCAGGCAGACAGGAGAGGCCCTGTGGTGTTGTTTACTTCAACATAGGAAAATAAGTGAATGCTCTCTTATATACATATTCTCAAAACCAGAAATAATTACAAGATAAAGTATCTGAACAGTTGCATTATAAGTTTATATTTTAATCATAAAAGATAACAAAAATAATTGTTCAGTTGATTTTATTTTAAATTTAGAAGATTAGCATGAGGGATACATTAATACATGTATGACTTGTTAGAGTTTATATTTTAGTTAATATAAAAACTCACCAAGAAATGTCCAAAACCAACATTGTGTCTCAATATCTTCTGACTACTGTACCTTGTCTGTTGCCCTCAAGCCTTGATGCTCCTATGGAGAGAGAATCTTTAAATAATTTAATTCAGGTAACAAATGTTTGGTTTTAATGTTCAAAGTCTTATTAAAAAAAATTGTCAGTAGTAGAAGTGGGACAAAATATAAATAAAACAATATTTGTAAGCCTGACTTGTGTGATACAAACATCAAATCGTTGGTGTCAAATATCAATATATTTATTTAAAGTTACAGCTCACTGAACAGCTCTCCCTGTCAGTTTGACTCAGCGTTTCACCACTTCATGACTCGTTATTGTGGCACTTTACATGAATGAGAGTAAAACAAACAGAAGTTAATTTGTCAGGTCTCCTTTGAAAAAGAGCTCTATGATCTCAATGGTAAAATAAAGGTTCAAAGGTTGAATAAAAAGATAAATAAAATAAAATAATTGGCCAAAGCAGTTGACAAAGAGATAAATAAAGAAGTAGAAGAAGAAGAAGTCACTCTGGGTAAAGTTGGTCAGCAGTGAAAAGAAGTTAAGATGAAGACAGGAAGAGAAAGTGACACCACATTACAGTAAATACATGAATCCTGATGAAGCTTTTTTGGGGCATTATATATTCTTCGGGTTAATCAGATATTGTGATATATCTTCATATTCTCTTGCAATGTGTAAATTTTCGCAGAAGCACTGTATTGTGATACAGTTATTGTTGGCCATGTATCGTATAGTATTGAGTTACTCTGGTAATCTCACCTCTACTTAGTAGTGTTGAAGCTTTGAGCAGATATTTTTAAATGTAGTGGTATATTTGTTATTCTTAAAGATAAACTACAGTCCATGTAATAATGGAACATGTCCCTCAGTTCTACAGTGTGCACAACAATTAAACCCTATGGTACAAAGGTATCTTCTATATGAGGCTTTGGATGCACAGACTTGAGTCTAATGTTGGTTTTGGGCTTTTCACGGTCATTTGAGAACATGAAGGAAATCTAGAATAACACCAGACTTGACCTTTAGTTTGATGAATCCTTCTACATTAAAGTCAACTGCACTTTTAGGGTCTTAATCATGTTTGTGAGTCGGTAAAGTTTTGGATTTCAAAGTACTTGTTTTTTGATTATTTCAGAATCAGCTGTCAGGAAACTTACTGAGGAAGTTCAAGAACAGCAACGGCTGGCAGAAGCTGTGGGTGGTCTTCACCAACTTCAGCCTGTTCTTCTACAAATCCCATCAGGTGATGAACGTTCACTTTCCGCTCCGTTTGTACTGCAAACTCATCCTGACCTCTCCCACGTTCATTCCTCTCCTCATGCTGTAACCGTGTTTACCCTCCCCTGGACTTAAAAGCATCACATATCTGTGCAGAATGTCAAATCTGTGTGCTATGATACAAGCTCACAGGCTTTCCCAGGTTGTTTTTCACGTTTTGTTTTATTTGAGCTGGCTGCCTTTTGGCTAGAGATACTTCCATTTTTACATTTCCATAACAAGTAAGGCTAAGTTTCTTGAACCAAGCAAATCACATGAAATCAATACAAAAGCATGTGTAAAACTTAAAAAGCATGTTAAAGAAACTAAAGTCAAATAGAAACAACAGATCTCTGTAAAAGCGTTTTTCATTCTGTGATACTTTTATTCAACTTCAACTCAACTAAACGATACTACATTCACTTACTGGTATCCTTAAGATTTAGATTCACAATGAAACAAAAACATATGTTATTTATTAAAAAACATCATGGTAATGTTATCCCTGGGGTTCCCATCATTACAGCTTTTTTTTTAGCTTTTTTTTTGTCTTTGTCTTTCCTTATCCGTTCCTCATGAACAACCTGTAGATTTATCTTGTTGCCCTTTGAGGGGATCCTGCTCCTGGGTTCAGAGCCACAGGACTAAACTAACTAACTCTTTAAAAGTATGGAACTTAGCTCCACTTTAACAAGTAGTTCTATAATAAATGTTTCCTTAACAGGAGCAATTATTCCAGAATAAATAGTTAAAAAATGTTTTTGTCTTTTCGGTAGATTTAGCTGAAATCAATTTGTCATATTAACTTGAACATGGTTTTAAATGGCGGGCGTTTAGGTGTAACAGGGAATTAAGTTTTACTTTTAGTTTTGGCCACCTTTGCTGAAGAAAAGATTTTGGATTCATCTTCCTTTTATGGTCATGTTGCATTTTTTTTTTCAGCTCTGCTGAATTTTGAAATCATCTTTTTTTATTATTTATCCCATATTGTTCTTGTAATTATTTACAAAAGAAACTAATTTCAATGGTTTTTTAAAGATTTGTTTTTTGTGGCTTTTTCCTTTATTTTGAGCAGGTCGGACTTGAACCCGGTTTGGAGGATTCTCTGTACGTAGGGCACGACCTAAGGCCTGGCCATCAAAGCCTCCATACATTTAAAAACAGGTTCAAGTCTTTGTTTTCTCTTTCCTCAGGATGACTATCCTCTGGCCAGCCTCCCTCTGCTGGGTTACTCCGTCACCATCCCGACAGATTCTGAAAACATTCACAAAGACTACGTTTTCAAACTGCATTTCAAGTCCCACGTCTACTACTTCAGATCAGAGAGTGAATACACATTTGAGAGGTAAAGAGCCATATCATCCGCATACACGTTGACTCAAATTCCCTTTTTTCTGGATGTCAGAGGTTTGATGAAGCTTGTTCTCTGCCTGCAGGTGGATGGAGGTCATCCGCAGTGCCACGCTCAAATCCAGTGGTGCCCGCCTCCTAAACAGCAAAGAGTCCCACGCTCATTGATTCCTTCCTACATGCCATCTCCCTAGGGTGGCTCTGACCTGCCCCTGTTGTCCTCCGGGACTCTTTGCTTTTTTCTTTTCTACACATATCTGGGACATTTGTACACGTGTCCATGCACATTTGGTGCTTTTTAATGCTTTAATGGTGACATGTCCGCTGGTTTAGACTGCATCAGAGACTGCATTTTTTGGCATTTCTACTCTCAACTCTGAAACCTCTTTTTAAAGGATGTCATTTTATACTGTTTTTTAATGGTCTGAACCACTTCCTATCTTTCTGATTTGACATGTTGTTATTGGTTGTTTCTACAGCAGGATCATGTTCATGTAGATACCCAGATTTCTCTCTTAGAAGCTTAAACTATCACTGCATTGTCATCACGTTTTGTCAACCTTTTTTCCTTTTCATGACAAACTGCTGCTTTGACAATGTCCCACAACTTCAGTGCCAAACTGTTTATATCAATGTCCTGGACTTTTTAATGCTATTTTGTGAATTTGAGGAGCGTCTCCTGTACTGTAAACTATGACATTTTAAACCACATTAAACAGACCACCCTTTAACATTAGTGTTCCTGGCCCAGCACAATGGGTTCTTGTTTTTAAACACACACTAAAAAAAGAGGCGTTCAAAACTATGAAATTATTTTATTGTATTATTGACATAACCGAGGATTGATCACAATGTGGCCAGGGGTAGCTGCCATCACAGTTTAAGACCATTTCAAGTCAATACTCTGTTGTAAGAATATGTTTAAGACCCTTTTTTAATGACCTAAAGTTCCTCTACAGCTGTGAGAGAAAACCAGAGACATGTTCATAATCACTGTGTTATGAAGCTGAGTGGATTGGAAAGCTTTAAAAAGAATACGTGTGAAGAAACAAAAGAGAAACTTTCAGTTCCAAGGTGCCGCTGCCCTCACTCTGCCCGGCTGCCTCCTGTACACAGACACCAGATTCTTACCAAGTGAATGGAATATGCATTTTGATGGCGTTTAGCAGTAAATCAAGTGAAGTGGAAAACCTCAGTTCTACTCAGAGTTGCAGCGTGTTTTCCGCATAACAGAGAGCTCTTTGGAAATGAAAGCAATAAAAATCATATTCAAACTCAGATTTGTATCTCTGGTTTTTTTTTTTATTCCTTGAAGCAAAGAAGCAAAAGGATTGCTTTCAAATGTTGATGTTGATCTCAAATGTCTTCCTCAAGGCAGTTCTCCAGTGTGTTTACAGCTGTGACCTACAGAGGGCATCATAGATCAAGCCTTTAACATACAGGTGTGTGTATAATAATGGCAGTGTTCTCCCTGCCAAAATATAAAACGATGTCTTTAAAAAAAAAATCTGCATCTAGCAAAACATGACAACAAGGAGGAATGTGCATGTACCAGCATATAAAACAACATTAATAAATCAGCTTTATTCATATAAAATAAATCATAACGTGTGCCAGAACTGCTTGGGTGTACACTTCTGTTTTTTATTTAGCTTTAAAGCATCAGAAAAAATTAATATTCATAATTTATTTTGACTTGACGAGAGTAGTAACAAAATACATGAAGTAAACATGCAAAACAATTAAATAGAGTACACAGCCTCTACAGATATGAGTGTGTGGAGACTTCAATGGGACTTTTTTTTAGAATAAAGATGATTGTTCCATGTGTCTATAAAAAAAAAAATCAACATGAAATACTAAAAGAAATCAAACACCAAATAAAGGAAAAAGTCATTGTTTTTACTTCCCGATAGCCTCTGATTTGTATGTTCAGTATATGAGTCTGAGCAGAAAGAGAAATGTAATCTGTTGTTAAAAGATAAACCATACTTTCTCTGTTTCTCTTTTCTGTTTCTCTGTGTGTGGCATTGAGCTAAACAATAAGTTTATTCAGGGGTCAGGAGGAACAATGGGGGTAGAAACACGCTATCCAGACTTTTTGTGAGTTTTTGTGCTGAAAGGAAAATATTTATTTAGTCATTCCCACTGCATGAAGTTGCTGTCCAAAGTCCAGCCCCAGCCACTCACACAGAGCAGTGGGATGGCGTTTAAGCCGGTAAGGGGCGGAGTTCTCCGACGAGGCAAACAGATTATACACCTCCTGTCTGGCGCTTGAAACTCCCCTGAAGAGGACACTGTATCATGACAACAATAAGTCGAATGAAAGAGGGCAGAGCTCCGGAATAATGCAACACACTTTGAAACGCGGAAAGTATGACATCGATACTTGGGAGTGAATCTGCAGCCTCTCCAAAACATGACCAAGGGTTTTAACTCGTGGTGCGAACTAGAAGGAGGATCGGATGTACCGGTTATGCTTTTGACTTAAACTTGGCTGGTAAGACTCTTGGATTTGAGCAGGGATTGATGAAAAGTTGTGCGCAACGATGGCTACTCCCGCGCACCCGGAGACCAGGAGGTTTACGCGGGGTCTGGGTAAACCTGGCACGGCGGCAGAACTCAGGCAGAGCGTCTCTGAGGTGGTGAGGACGTCCGTGCTGATAGTAAGTACACACCTAAACCCCCCTTCTTCTTCTCATCCTCCTCTTCCACCTACTTCTCCTGCTTTACACCACCTCGAGCAGTGTCATCAAGTCTTGTCAAAACTTTGTGGATCTGTTTTTTTACGCACTAAAAGCATATTTTCAAATGACTCGAGATCAGCTGGGTGGGAGCACGTGTGGGCACTTTGGGTGAAAAACCGAAAAGTCATTTTACTAGTGAAGTGAGAAAGAGAGTGGGTGAGTGATTCAGAGCTGATGAATGAAGATGTGCTTCTGTGACAGAGAGAAGGAATAAGGGGGATGTTTCAAATTGCACATCAGCAAATTAATATGCTTTTATTTGATAGTAGTTTGTATAGAACATGTAACCTGGCATTTATTTTTAGCTTTGAATCTTTAACTTTAATATTTACCTGTTTGGATCAGCTGGATGGAAGCACATGGGATTGTTTGAATTGTGTGAACCTGAAATACAAATATGAGCAGCAGAGAGACAGAGGGAGTCACTTTGAGTGAATGAATGGCAGAAAGATAAAGGATGAGATTTTAAGATTTAGTTTAATTTAAGGTGAACTCTTGCATCTAAACACAAACACAGCTGTTTGTCTCTTTTTGTGTTTTGCAGCAAACTTTTGAGCTTTGTTGAGATGCAACAATCTACTTGAAGAACTTCACTGTCATTTGTTCTAAGTGTCTTTTTTCCTGAAGATAATCAGTGCCTGATGAAGGCGTTTTGTACTTGTTGTCAGTGAGGGCATCAGTTTGCACTGAGATGACATAATACCTTCTCATAAGGGAAAGCATGTGGCTTCAGTTTCGGGCCTCAGACACATACACAGAGTCCAGTGACAGTGACATAATGCTGAATTGGACTGTCCACTTTAAATAACATCTGTGTGTCGAGGCATGCCTCGTCTGGATCAGCTTTCCTCCGAGCTCAGGAGGGAGAAGGAGTCAGCCCTTTTGTTTTGTTTCCGAGTGTGTGTGTGTTTGCTGCTGCATCCGATTGTTCCAGCTTTCCTGGAAGAAGTTGCTAGGTAACTGAAACGGACACCGTCCAGGCTCTCTGTCAGGGAAATGGAATCCTGAGTCAGGATCCCAGACATCCAACCACACCTTCATATTATTTATTAATTTTCACTCTGGTGCTCTGCCAGAGAAGCCTGAGGGAGGATAGTGGAAGTATGCATGTTGGGAAATCATAGTATTTAAGGAGGACTCAACTGACTTTGAGTTTTTCACTGAGACTTGTGTTTTTGTATTGGTTTTCAAAAGGTCACTTTTTGACAAATTGACAAGCCAAACTGTTTAGGGATGGGTCGAAAAGTTTTGAGATAAGTCGGGCAGCTTTGACGAGATATTTAGGACTCGTGTTTAACGCCCTGGTTCTAGTCCAAAGCCAACTCTCCTGAACTAATACTCTCATTGGCCTTTTTAGTGCATCAATTTGGATTAAACGAAAAAAAGTTGATAAACTTTTATAAAATAAATGTTTTGTGGCTTGTGAGTTCTTGTAGATTGAAATTTGTGAGAAAATGGGCACTGAACACAAACATGTAAAGGGCGTACTATCTTTTCTACGTACAAGGAAGACACCCAGACTGACCTTTTTTACTTTTTTGTGTCCATTTTGTGTTCATTTTGCCTCTCTGGGTCATCATTTTGTGTCCTTTATTTCTTCGGTTGTTTTTGCGTCTTTGGTTGGCTGATTTCTCTCCTCTTATGATTTCTTGTTTATAGTTTTTTTTGGTGGTTCTTTTGCATATCTTTAGAAATATTTAGCATCTTTTCATAATTTTGTGTCTTGTTATTATTGTATGTCCAGTTGCATTTGCTTTGTCTCTATGTTGTTTCTTTCTATCTGTGTTTGTGCACTTTTTGCTTTTCTAAATTGTCCCTTGAATTATTTTTTTTCACCAGAACATTTGCACAGAAATATCTCCTGCAGAGGTACCACACCAGGCACTCTTCAATCTGGCTCTCATTGGTCCATTCACTAATCCTTCCATTCTGATACTTATCAAACAGAAACCTTAAATTCCCTGACTTCTGACCACTCCTCAGGGCACTTGGATTCCTGAGCTGTATGGAGGAACATATGTGTTGCAGAGCTCACGTGCCTGCTGAAGCTTGTCAGTGGGACAAAAATGCGGATGCACACAAGACGGCTGTCCATACAGCTCATTATTAATTCCTCCATGAAACATGCAAATTCCGCAGCAGGGAAAGAGCGATCTGTTCAACGGACATAAAGAGGGGATTGTAGCTGCTGTCACTTATTCTCATTGTTTTCTGCTTCAGACAAACAATTATTTGTTCTTTCAAAGTGTATGAACAATACATTTAGGTTATACTATATAATGTAAAGTACAGATCACATATAAACTCCTTAACTCTGTTTAGGGGTCAGCGTTGCTCTCTTCTTCTCCCTGCAGTTTGTACGTTTCAGACACACTCCAGCCTGAGCGTCTTTGTTTATTGTTGGAGTGGAGAGAAGAGAGGTTAGGCCGGAGCCCCTCAGCTGAGCCATCCTTCTGTTTACCCACACTCGAGGCATGCTGGGAACACTATAAGCTCTATGATGGCTGCCATCAGCTCTGAATGTGTATACCATCTGATGCCCATCCAGGACACTCACCTTTCAAACTTAATTTTGTGTTGGACCAGAAAATGTCACGAGAAGAAGGAGTTGTGATTTGTGTTTTCAACCAGTCCTCATCAAGCAGCTGCATGTGTATGTAAATGTATCAGCTGATGGCAATACACCAAACCGATGGTGTTGGGAAATGTTTAGTTGGTGTATACAGTGTATGCAGCAGCCTGGGGGGCAGTTGTGTAATCGTAATCAATAGTCCTAACTGGCTGCCACCTATTGGTGATGTACTCAGATCCTCAGTGGTGTTCCTCCTGCGTCACTGACCCGAGGGAGCTGTACACCAGATGGGTGTCATTATGTAGGAGTGATGCCATTAACCGCCCATGGCCAGTACACACACACAGCCCCACGACTAACTCAGAGGGGAAAGTGATTGTTTCATTTAAGCTTGGAAAAACAATTTGAATATATTGACAAAATGCACAAGATCAACAGAGCACACATGTTGCTGCTTAACTTCTTTGTGGGGCATTACACATTGTTAGGAAAGTCCCATTTGCAAGCTAAATTGCATCTCTGTGCTTCTCAGGGGTCTTTGTGTATGTCACAATAGATCATTTACATGATTCTTAATTTGTTTGGCAAGTGGAAAGCATTTTCTATCTAGTAACTTAGAAAACTAACATTTAGATTCTGCATCTATAGGCATCTGGAAAGCCCAGTTGATTCATCCTTACCTGATGCACATCTGACAATCGTTCATCTCTCTTCTGACCTGTGCATCTTCTCACTGCACCATGTGACATGCTCTATTTTACAGCCTGTGTCTGATGAAGTCCAACATTGCTTGCACATTTGGTAAGGTTGTTGAGTAAACTGTGCCAATAGATGATCAAATGCAGAAATGTTCTACTTCCATCATTCTCCTGGATGTAATCTGCCACCTGTAGTTATTTTGTTCATTTTCCGAAAGAAGTGGAAATACCTCAGGTGGGTGTGTGCTGTGTGCATGTGTCAGGGACTATTTTGACAGAACATGTTCTTCCTTTGCTTTTCTGTAGACTTAAAGTCATGTCTTATCATGTTGTGAAGCTGAATCTGTTAGTCATGATGCTCGCTTTTGCATGACTTTAGATTAAAGTCGACGTTCATGTGATCATTTAGTCCAGTCAATTTCTACAAGCCGCTGAAGAAGTTAACAATAAAACCGCGGGAGAAGCGAATGTTTCTCAACCAGAAAAAATATTTATTCGCCGGTAGCCTAGTGGTTAGGGCACGCACCCCATTTACAGAGGCTGTGGTACTCGAGGCGGGTGGCCCAGGGTTAAATCCAACCTGTGGCTCCTTTTACACTAGTCATTCCCTATACTCTTTCTCCCTGATGTCTGACTCTATCCACTCTCCTATCGCAAAATAAAGGCATAACACACATAAACCTTTGAAAAATATATATGTATTTGTAAAACGTAATGCATGTCTGAATTAAGCAGACAGTGAACAAACAGCAACAATAAAGTATGCAACAATAACATGTGTTCTGCAACTCTCGAAGAAGTGAGTGCAAAGAAAAAAATTCAGGTTAACATTTTCGCCTGCTCACTGTCATAGTCCTGCTCAGTCACAGTTTTTTGTTTTGAAACCCATCTTTTTAATGCCTTATCACATGTCAAGCCCCTAGAAACTACTAACCAAATAAGTGCCAGGTAGAGTTCCTGATTCACTTAGACTAGTTCTGATAAACACAGGTGGACCAATCTGCAAAAAAAGTAAATCCACTTCTCTACCATGTCTTATTTGTTGGGAGCAGCCAATGTTGGCAGTCACATATTCTGTCCGTCACAAGATTACAGGACAGTGAGTGTTGTGAGAGGCCTGAGCTGCTTGACCTTACTCTGTCTGTCTGTCATTATAAAGGCCTGATGGTATCCGTCTAAAAGGGAGCATGCACCGTCCATGTTAGTGTGATGGTAAATGGTACTTTACAAGAATAAACCCAAGGGGGTGGAGATGGGAGAGCAGATGAGTTCGCTGAATGGGTCAATAATAAATGAGGGTGCTCTAGTAACCAATGCACCCATTAGGAGACTCTCTCTTTCGCTCTCTCTGTTTCTCTCTCTCTCTCTCTCGCTCTCTCTCTCTCTCTCTCTCTCTCTCTCTCTCTCTCTCTCTCTCCTAGTCTATACTAAACTTTGATATCATTTTAAAAGTAACACAGCTTTAGTTCATCTTTTGGAGAGAAAAAAATAAACCATGAAGCAATATACTTTTCACAGACACGATGATGTTGCATCACAGCCAGCAGACTTCTTGAAGCTCTTTTCATTTGTCGCTCTCTGCGCCAGAAATTATTTTTTTTCCACGTTTGAGAGTTAAAAACACACCCAGTCTTAAAATGAATGTTGTGTATGACATCACTCCTGCAATAAATCCTACTTTTAAGGGGTTTATAATGATCAGACATTGTCTAAATTGTTTTAAAGAGGCATTTGGTGACTTTAAGATTCATTTGGAGAGAACAGCGTGTGAAACATGTACTACTTAAACTTTATATTAGCTGAGTGGTGGTCGGGGTCTTTGAGGTCAAGTTTGCCTCTAAACATACAAGAAGGTAAAGCAAAGTAGATCCTCTGCATTTCCCTGCTATCAGATGTTATTCAGTGAAGTAAACTTTACTTTTACTTTTGTCATTTTTTTAATACAGTGTTTTGATTTATTTCAGTTTCAAAAACAGGCTAACTCAACACAGTACTAATATGTGGTGATTCATAACTTATAGATTGAAGGAAAAGCTGAAATTTAAGCATGGCCTTGTGTAAAATGTGTCTGCTTTTGGTTTGGTCATGGCTTTTGGCAAGTAGTGGTTATAATATAAACCAGATTTGTCACTCGATCTAAAAGTCTGAGTGGGAGGCATGAGAGCCCAGCTCACAAAGGTTGAAATAATATAAAGCACTCTGAAAAACTGAAAGGATTACCTCCATTCAGTCCTCAACAACTGTGGTTAGATTTAACCACTGAATAGTGCAGTAGCAAAGCCAAGTCAAATGATCTGATGGCTAGACAGACAGTTTTTCCATCCAGTGCAAATGAAAACTGATTGTAATGGCAGGGACACAAGTTGGACTCAGTCTGTTTATCTCTCTGGGACAAGCTGATAGCCTTTTATTTTTACAAACCCCCTATTGTGCCGGAGTGTATTTAACCACATGTCAAAATAAGTGTTGGATATGAATGTTGAGCCAGGACAGAATCCCAAGAAGATTTGGTTTGTGGTCACATTGCAGGATTATTTTAACTATTTCCTCTCTTAAAGTGAGCCAAAAGGAAGTATCAAATGGCCATTATACTTTGAAAATCAGTGAACTGTGTAATCACAACCTGTCTGCAGCATTGGCCCATTGATTCTTTTATGGTTCCTTGGTTGCACCCAGAGATCCATGTCTCTGCAATGATTTCATGCTTGTTACGTAATTTAGTTTGGGCAATGCCATGACACACATGCAGATTCAGCTGGGTAGTCAAGTTTGTTTTTTCTCTATCCAAAACAGAAAAAAATAAAAATCACAGCCACCATGAGCTGAGCCTCCCAAATCTTTCCATCCTGCCTGCCTGAATGGGAAGTGCCCAAGTTTTCCTGTCCTTCATCTTCTTGTGGGAGAGCAGGGGCCTGTCTTTTCTTAGATAGAGCCGGTTTCCTGTGGCTGCGTTCAGGCTGACCATAAGTTAAAGGAAGGGCTCGCTTTTAAACCGCCCACTCTGTCTGAGCGTTGTGCCTGATAGAGCAGAGCTGTTTAGAAACACAGGAGGGGTTACCATAACAGAGAGGCAGCTGATGAAGAGCCTGGCCTGTGTTTATTGTCCTGTTAGCATAAGTGTGTGTCTCACATGGGACTTATTTTACAATCTCTAATACAGCTCACAAGTAAGGTTCTCAAAATGGTCAAGACACTTTTTGATACCACGTGTTCTAAAATGATACAATCTTTATTATTGTAATGACCAATAGAATTAAAAGATCCAAAACTTTGTATTGCATTGCCTCCTTCCTCAGGGTCCTTTACGTTACTATTTCTGAGTCAACAGAGCTCATACTGAAGTGCAGCTGTGGAGGACGCACTGAATCACAGTCACTTTGCCCTTTGTTTTCCTTTGTGACTATTATGTGGTTAATCCAGTTTGCCTTCCTCTGTAAACTGATAACAACTCTGGCTTCATCATCTATGATCTGATTAAGAACTAGATGGGAATGACTGGAACTGAGACTGAGCATGTGTCGCACAAAAGACGGCAAAAACATACTGTATCTTCAAGAAAAAAAAAAACGTCTTTCAGATATAAAATCATGAATTTTCAAGTCAATGATAAGTAACAATTCAGTATGAGCAGTACTACACATCTCTGTACCTCTGCTGTAATGTGACCTCTATTAAAAAAACATAAAAACAGAACACTAAGGTGATCTTTTGCTAAAAACAAGCAAAGCTTAAACCGTAGTTTTTCCCTATGTAAATCGTTTTGTTTTTCATCATGAAGTTCTCCAAAAAATATGATCTGTGAATCCTCCGGCCTGTTGCCTGCAATGTTTTTAACTTTAAAGTCGCGTTTGACCGCAAGAGGTATTGATAGCCGGCTTTTAGTGCATCAACCACCCCGGTCCAGACTGATATATCTCACTATTAGTGGAACTTGGAAGACTTTTGTTCAGAAGTTCATCTTCACTTTAGGATTATTTGTTATTACATCAGTGATCTTCCACTGCATATTTTCTGCCTGGCTTGAGATTGTTTTGAGGGGGTCAGCGCTTTTGGGATCAAAGTTCATTTTGGTTTAACTTTTGTTCGCTTAATCCGGCCGAAAACCAGAGCAATGTGCACCACTAAGGTTTGAACAGCTATCTCATTTAAAATAATGACTTTGATCTGTGCAATGCTGCTCTACAGTACAACTTGTGTAAAAGCCAAGTAGGTACTGGTTTAGTTGGTTTTGTCATACTGATATCATCTAAGTCAGTCAGCTGCTTGCGTACAAATGTTTTATCTTGAGAAACTAGAAATTGCTAAGTCTTGCCCGGGTAGTGAAGGCCTCTCCTGTAAACTCTCCATGAGAGCTAAGCGGCTTCATATGAATGGCGCCATTACAAACACAGCCCAGCCCACACAGAAGCAAGTGATTGAGAGAAAAACATCGAGTGTAGGTGGAAGCTCTGCCTGCCACCATTGACCAGGGACTTTTCAAAGTAGAAGCCAGCGGGTGAAACTGGTCAAGCAAAATCATTGCTGTGCACACGTGAACCCGCCTACAGATTAGGCTCATCGGATTAAGCCCTTAAAAGCACTACAACACTCCTGAGTGGAGAACAACACGTCCATGTTGGCTGATAGGAGAAATGTCTAGAAAGAGCAGACTAAAGACTTGCACGTTCCCTTTTTATGTTCTAATGTGAGTTTTCTGTGAGGTGTATTTACTCTCAGAGCCTCCTTGATTTGTCCATTTTGTTGAATGTAATGTTTCCTTCACTGCAGCCGAGCACAAACATGTAATTGTGGGAACATGGCTGTTAACATGAAAGAAGAGATTGGAGAGAGAGCTGTATGCTAACACCCCCAAACTTGTCATTCATTTTTCCACCCAGTGGATGGTATTTTTTGAATTTCTGCCAATGAAAGGATTTGCCTTCACTCCTGAGCAGAGGTTCACTCCTTTACTTTGCCCTGTACTACAATACACTTAATTGTCCCCCTGGGAAATGTGTGTAAGACTCCAGTAATGGGCACATTCAGCTTCCTTCACAGTGGAATCAATAAATAAAAACAACCTAAACAGAAAGTTGTTTTTCTTAAGGGATTCTGTTTGTAATGTTGTTGGACACTTAAAATATGAATCAGTCTGTCAGTGGCAATTTTTTTATTTTTGTAACATCTCTTTCCTACCTCCCTTGACAAAACGCGACCAACCTTCTAACTGTGAGAGGACCAATAAAACTCAGTGCTTTTCATCTGTGTGTTCATCACTTAACCTTTAGAAATAACAGAGCCAGTAACGTAACATTAGCTAAATATGCTAGCATAGCGTTATTATCTGAGGCCCATTTTCCAGGTCTTCCTCCCATCCCTTGATAATAGACGGCACATGTGTGATTACATTAACCCGTTTGAGGGATCACAGGTGGTCTCCCCCAACTTTAATTTCTAAATCACCTAAAGAAGGAACCATGGGGGTAGTACTAAAGTGGATAGACATTAATGATCCCAAGAGGATGGATACCAAAGATGTGAATAATCATCCCACTTTTCCTCTGGTCTCGCTATGCTTAAGATAATGGGACCCTAATAAACAAACAAACAAAGCCATGACTTAAAACCCCCGCATTGGATTATTTGCCATTCAATTTTGTCCTTGACATTTAACCCCCCTGAGGAAAAATGTTTGTTGAGATTTAATGAAGCACATTGGGTGACTTAATGTCATTCATTAATCTTGTTTTATTATCATGTACCTGCATAAGAAATCAATAGTTACATCTGCTTTTAGCAAATGTTAACATAAAACCAGGCCAAGATATAAAAAAGTTAAACCTGCTGAACAGCATATTATTAAGGTCAGTGTAGCATGCTAATGTTAGCATACAGTTCAAGTTGAATACTTAGCTCGTGGCCATGTTGATTCTAATCCCTTAATGATATTTTTTTAACCAATTTTCAAAATAAGAAACTGATTAATATTTTTTTAAAGGACTAACTTCTTGTGTTGTATTAGCCGTTAGTTTTATTTCACTCTTCTGTGTTGCTGATGTGACTACTTGGATTAAGTGTCCAACATTCAGCCCACTCTCTTTAGGTTAATCTGCTCTGAACACCATCTCTCTCTCTCTGTCCATGGTTGCTCTAGCTTTTCCCTGTTGTGGTCACTGACCTCCCATTCACACCCGTTACACTGAACACAGCGGGATCAGTGGCTGTGGGATGTAGTTTAACACAGAGGGATGGATTAGAATACAATTAGCAAGTACAAAAGCTAGTTTCCTGTATTGCGATTTAGACTTATAACCTATAGAAGGATCTTTAAGTAGGCATGTTTTAACATTCAAATAAGATGGGAGAGCGACAAATAGTTTTTCAGTGTGGAGGAAATGACTGAGTAGTATTTATTTGATATGTGTCGAGGATGGAGAGCTGCTCTGAAGTGTTTCGGGAACTACTTAAAATTCCTGCTCTGTGTTGTTGTCAGACTGCAGAGATGAAAGTGAAAGTTAACCTGATGCTCTTATCGTCCATCTGGAATTTCCCTGAAAGTTTAAGGCACTTATGTGAACCGACTGAAGCAGCAGTGGGTAAATGCATCATTATATAGGTAAACAGATAAAAGTCAGAGGCTCCTTGGTGTGAATTTAAACCCTCCCTGTGTTGTTCCCCTTTTTTCCCACACTGCATGCTGTTAGACTAATTAAAGGAGAGTCTGAAACCTGTGTAGTTCTCATCACTCTCTTTTGGCTTTGTGCATAGTGCAGTGTGTGGAAGGGACCTGCCACAGCCAGAGGGGATAAACTCTAATGACTTTTCACCAGGCCGGCTGCATAGTTGGCATTCTTCACTGTGACACACTGTACGCTGGAGCTGGATTGAGGGGGAGGGGCTCAGCCTGCAGGAGGCGGGCTGCATTGTTTGTATCTCACCTTTGGATTTTTGAGTAAACTTGATGCAGAAGACTGATTGGACAGATTTTTTACAAGCTGGAAATACATACTTTTACTTCCAGTGGCAACAATTATGGAATAAGTATTCACTTACTTTAAAGCTCCTGTGATGAGTTTTTAACTGGTTATGAATGTACATTTTCAAATGTATTTGAAAAAGAAAAGTAAACCCTCTCATTTTTTTTTTTAAATCTAGTTTGGTAGGGTTGGTAGAAGTTGGATGCACTTTTTGTTCTAACCCAAACAAATGCTCTGGGATTAAAAGTTTTGGTGTAAATTGCTGTTGCAGGACCATCATGTTTCTGTTGGACCATTTTATTCTGACTGAAGAAATGAACCTGGCTGCCTACCTGCTGTGACTGTGCCTTATCCAGTCTCTCATAATTTAAGCATAGTTTCCACAGAGTGGCAAAGAAAGATAGTTTGACATTATTGATGGTGGCAATAATGTGCTTTGCTCATCTCTCTGTAGTGAACTCGCCCTACACTGTAATTATGGTAACAGTTTTCATTCATTGGGGTTTGTGGCTTTGACATTGATCACAGTGGACATTTTTGAAATTATGGAAAACCACAATAGACAATCTTTACTATGCCCAAGCAAGTTTAACTCCCAAAGTCCAGTTTGTTTGAAAGATGCGAGTGCTCCATACTGAGCTCAAGCTCAGTACACAAACTTGTTCCTGGCATGTTTGGAAGAGTTGGGCTTTGGCACAGTAAGAGCACAAGCAGTGGTACGCACTGTGGACATGATGTATAATCAATTGTCACCTTGCATAATCGAGAAATCCATGAGTGTTAGAGGGCTGTATCTGACTGAAAGTAAGCCACACAGGCTGTAAAGTTGCAGTCATGTTCTTTGTGTTGTTTGCCATTGTTCTGACTAAGAACACATTATGATATATGGACAAGAGGTAAAAGTGCTCAGGCCCGGTTGGGCAATGTGAGTGCAGGTCAGCAGGGTACAGGGAGAGGGGACAATCATACCTCAGCACAGTACAGGCAACTGGGTATGTGTGAGTGTGCCCTAAGCTAATTCTGACTGGACGTTTTTTCAAAGTTCACTTTAACCCACTTTACTTTTGTAACAGGTTAAAGATTTCTTTTTTTGGCTTTTTGTGCCTTTATTGTAGATATAGGACAGTGGATAGAGTTGGAAATCAGGGAGACAGAGAGTGGGGGAAAGGAGCCACAGGTTGGATTCAAACCTGGGTCGCCCGAGTTGAGGACTATAGCCTCCATATAAGGGATGCGCTCACTAACCACTGTGCCACCAGCGCCCCTTTTGTAACAGGGTAATGAAAGCCAATTTTACCTATTTTATTGCAGGCTCTTGATCATTTTACTTCTTATTGACTCATTCTGTGTATTTCTCTTTGGCTTACCACAAAACATAGTCTTATCCTTTGTAATGTTTTATATTCTATAAGCTTATAATGTGCTGTAAAGTAGAAGTCTTGAGTGACATAAAACTGAGCCCATTTAAGTACAAGTGCAGCATTATTGTACCTGAGTGCTTGTTGTCTTATTGGTGGAGGAATACCATGCAATGCTATTCTTCTAAAGTGTAAAAAAAATCAGAAAAGCTGTTTGTTGTAAAAGGAATTTTGAAAAGTTGCCCATTCAACAAAACATTT